>NW_015387303.1:211646-233099 GCF_001527695.2 Protobothrops mucrosquamatus | reverse complement strand
ACAGACAGACAGACAGACAGACAGACAGACAGACTCAATTCACTGCACGAAGAAGCCCTCTTCGTTCAAGGAAATAAACTCTAATTTACTGTACTAGTCCAGTATGGGTTGATACATATACTTTTTTTTTTTTTTTTACTTTTCAGTCTAGGTTTGAAAGAGTGACTAGACTAGTCTCTCTGCCTATTATGCGCCTAACTGAAGACTATAACCTTGTTTATGTGCCTAACTGAAGACTAGACCCTGCTCTAAGTCCAATACCTTGATCACATTTCTCTTGGGCTAAGAAGGAGTGACCAACCCAAAGTCATTTAACTAGCTTCCATGCCTAAAACCTGGGTCCCTCTGTCCCTAGTCCTGCACTTTAATTACTTTAACATACTTTCCTTCCTTCCTTCCTTCCTTCCTTCCTTCCTTCCTTCCTTCCTTCCTTCCTTTCCTTCCTTCCTTCTTTCCTTCCACCCACCCACCCTCCCTCCCTCCCTCTAGCTCCTGTACATACAGTAGGCACCAACACTAGCTTCTGCTTTTTAGAATAAATAAGTGTAAAAGAAGCAGCTGCTTGTGGGGAAGACTGATCGTGTTGCAAGCTCAGAAGGACAGATGTGATTCAATTTTCAGAAGCCAATTATCTTGCCTTCCAAAGGCCTTGACAAGTATTTGCACAGACCAGAGAGGCAGAGAGCCACAGCAGAGAAAGTGCTCTATGATCAATACAGAGAGAGAAAGAAGAAGGGTTGCGCAGCCACCTGCGGCCTTTATGCTGTAATGACAATGTTGTCCAAATGCAGCTCTGGTCCCTGGAGTGTGAAAACAGACCTGATCATCCCCGCACCCCGCAGTGCTCGGTAACCCGGGCCATCCAGGATGCACATCTTCCTCTCCAACAAACCACAAACGCCTGGAACAGAACGGAGAGCCGAGGCTTCCAGCCCCCTGCCTCTTCAACAGCTGAACAGACAGCCCCAGTCATTGTCCCCCCTCCCTCCCCAGAAAATGTTTCCCACGGAAGTAACGGCCAACAAGCACAGGCAGCAGCGAACCCAAAGGGAAAGGAGGAGAAGAAGCCCAAGGGGCAGGAAGGAGCAAAGATCAACACAGAGGAGGTGACATTTCCATGATTTTCTCAGCAGACAAAAGACAGAGAACTGGACAAAAAACCCTTGCTTGGCTTTCTTTGGGATGAAGACTGACCGTTTTTGGTTTTTTTTGAGCTGGGAGCCGCTGTACCTGAGCTAAACATCTGCTCTCTTTCCCAAGCCAGGCTCCTTAATGTATTCCTCAATACATTTTGCACAGTAGGGCCGGGGTTTAGTTTTACTTCTAAAGGACACCATTGGTTGGCTGACGATTCCTGCAATGGAGCAGTTACTTTTGCCTGCCTGCCTGCCTGCCTGAGTAGAAAGTTGAGACTGTATGAATTAGATTTTTATCCTGCCTTTATTGTTTTATAAGAAACTCAAGATAGTGAATTCCTTCCTCTTTCCGTTTTCTCCATCACAACAACTCTAGGAGGTGGGTTAGGCTGAGAGAGAGGGACGGGCCCAAAGTCACCCTGCCAGCTTTCATGCCTAACGTGGGACTAGAACTCCCAGTCTCCAGGTGATTTGTCCAAGTCACCCTGCCAGCTTTCATGCCTAACGTGGGACTAGAACTCCCAGTCTCCAGGTGATTGGTCCAAGTCACCCTGCCAGCTTTCATGCCTAACGTGGGACTAGAACTCCCAGTCTCCAGGTGATTGGTCCAAGTCACCCTGCCAGCTTTCATGCCTAACGTGGGACTAGAACTCCCAGTCTCCAGGTGATTGGTCCAAAGTCACCCTGCCAGTTTTCATGCCTAAGGTAGGAACCAGAACTCCCAGTCTCCAGGTGATTGGCCCAAAGTTACCCAGTCAGCTTTCATGCCTAAGGTGGGACTAGAACTTCCCATCTCCTGGTGAGTCACCTAGCTGGTTTTCATGCTTAAAATGAGACTAAAACTTACTGGCTCCTGGTTTGTAGATCAGCAGCTTCACCACTACACCAAACATGCCTAATTTGTATGTGTGTATCATCCAGGCACACAAAAAAATCCATAATATGCAACAAATGTTTAATGTTTCAGAAAGTCTGTCAAAATCCAAATGGTGTCCAATCCTAAAACAAATTGCACACTTCTATTTTAATCAGTTAAATGCATTCATTAACTATAGATTTCAATGTTTAATCATATTTGGACTAAGATAAAAAAAAATATTTTTTCTTTCTTAAAATTCGATTCATACCCACAAGGAAAACAAATCACTTAACCAACAATTAATATTCTTTCATATTCCTCCCACACATTAATAAATGCAGTTGGCATAAAGAAGTCAGATTCCCTTGATAACTAAGATAAATGTTTCACAGGCTAATGTGGGAATTACCATATGTTTTGTGGATTCCATCAACAAAGACTAACAATGATCTGCTTAACCCAAGAATGTAGCCCTTGTTGTTCTCCAAGTCTAATTTGGCCACAGGCTTCATCAACTCCTATCACTGGCCACATTGACTAAGTCTTCAGCTGTTGAAACATCTGGAAATCAGAAGGGTGCAAAACAACCTTGATCCCAACTGAGCCTTCAATTGGATCTGGAAAACAATCTTCCTGTGTATGCAGAAACATGCATTAAATGCTCAAATGGATTTAGAAGCACCCAATTCGATTTGATTCACAGACTCAATTTGGAGACTCAGCTAGAAGATTCAGTTGAAATAAGTGATTGTTATCTTTGAATTAATTCTTTGAACCAACTCTGGTGGAAAACTCAAGTTCTCCATTCCTAAATGTAAAGCCTGTACACATTATACACACAAAATAGTCAAAAGCTCTCTAGATAATTGTAGTTCAAAGATGGGCTTTCACATGCTGACTGAGTTCTTGCGTTATCTGGGGTAAGAATCCCAAACAACTCTTTAAGTATAGTAAATATCCTGCCTAAAATCTTGAGTAGGTTCTACCAGTCAAAATAGAGAGCAATGAATTAGCTATCAATCACCTAACTAACCGGACGTTTCTTGTGTTCTGTGGGCTACCATATTATGTGACCTCCTTGAATTTCTGAATGGCCATGGATTGGTGATAACCTTGCTTTGAAATACAAGAGATAAGTTGTACCCTAGTATCCTATCCAGTTTTTCAATAGCTGTGACTTAGTTCTGGAAGGTTCTCTGAAACCATGCTCAGAAATTAAATAGGACGTCACTCTAATCTCACTGAATCTGGAAGATCCTCTGTCTTCAGGCAGTACTTTCTTTTTTGTTAGAAAAGCATAATTTTGCAGCTATAGAAACTGGTCTCAGAACAGCATCTCTCCAATCTTCTGGAAGAAGTCCTCCTCACCTCCCCCCATTCCACCCCCATCTTTGTAAAACTTGTGGGATCCAGGACAAGAGTTTTTGAACTACAGTTGAGCAGCTCAGAGAATTTTCAGATGATATGAAATGTCTCTGATTACGTTCCATTTCTTTAAAAATAGATATATGTGCTTTTGTAGTATACGTCATGATAAACATCAAAACAGTTTTGCAATTGGAATCACCAAAACCTTGTAGACATCTGCCTCAATAATGGCACAAATCATCTTTTCATTCTGTCCACCAAAACCCAAACAGGGAGCAATTCAGTTCAGTTCAGTTCAGTTCAGACTGAGGAAGGGAAATTAATTTGTTCCATCACAACTGTTATAAAAATTCCTGGATTCCTCCCTGTTGAACATCAGGGTGATTTGAATTCTACCTTTTCCACAATGTGAATTCCAACAAACCATCCCAAATATGCATATTAAGAAAAAGGGAAAAGGGAAAAAAAAAGGAAAAAAGGGGGGGAAAAGCATAAATTCAGGGAAAGCATCCACAAAAAACTGGTGGGTGTGTACACCAAATTCATATATTGGGGGAAATACGCAGCAAATGTATGTTTCTAACTGATGGGTAATGTTGTTCGTTTGGAGTTTAAAAGAGGTTGGTTTTTTTGGCTTAGTGGTTATTGTGAAAGTTTTAATTTTTAGTGTGATTAGGGTGAGAGTTAGTCGAGTTCATAGGTAGACCACAAGGATATATACAATGTCTAGTTGTGGCATTCACTAAGGAAAGTGAAATGGGATGCCGTAAATACATAAATTTGGAAAATACGACATTGATCCAAAGTGACCTGGACAGTTTCACAACGCTCAGTCAATTTTTTGTTTCCGGTAGAAAAGAAACCAGCCAAAATCAACAGGAGCTTCCAAAAATGATCTCAGAAGCTAAAGGAGAACAACCGCTCAGCCATAACTGGCCAGTGCTAAAGATTAGTGGCAAAAAAAGAAGAAGAAAAGGCCCTGGAGATAGACTTGCACTCTATAGCTCTCACCCAAGAAACAGGAAACAGATTCATTTTCACACAGAAGCCCTATAAAGTTTTTGGCAGCCCAGAACAATAATTTTATTTTATTTATATATATTTATGTATATCTCGCCTTTATTATTTTTATAAATAAAGGCAGTGAACACATGCGAAACTCCTTCTTCCTCCTATTTTATCCATCTGTGAGGTGAGTTGGCTTTCATGCCTAAGGCAGGATTAGAACTCACCGTTCTCCTGGTGATTGGCCCAAAGTCACCTAGCTGGCTTTTATGCCTAAAGCGGGATTAAAGCTCTCTGTCTCCTGTGATTGGCCCAAAGTAGAGCCCGTCGGCTTTCATGCCTAAGGCAGGACTAGAAATCACCGTCTCCTGGTGACTGGCCCAAAATCAGCCAGCCGCTTTCATACCTAAGGCAGGACTGGAACTCACAGTCGCCTGGCTTTTAGAATTCTAATATTCTGTAATATTGCCATGCTGTTATGTTGTAGTCCATTCAACATGGACTTTTTGTATGCCAAGCAAGTATTTCATCACCGCACTGTAAACGAGAGAGAGAGAGAGAGAGAGAGAGAGAGAGAGGGAGGGAGGGAGGGAGGGAGGGAGAGAGAGAGAGAGAGAGAGAGAGAGAGAGAGAGAGAGAGAGAGAGAGAGAGAGAGAGAGAGAGAGAGAGAGACTAAAAGAGTTGTGGCTCTCATGAGCTATGCTTTGGAGTCCTCGTTCTATGGGCACCTTTGCTGCATTTCCATCTTGGAAAATTAGCCATTTCCACCAGCCTCAGTCTGGCAGATCTGCTCTCCTACTAGGGAACTGCCTCCACACGTGTTTGGTTTTCTTGGGGTGGTTTTCTTGGACTGTGATCTTGGCCACCCAACAATGCAGCTCTTGTTCTGCTTTTTTTTACATATACATGCTAGAGAGCAAGCCTGAATAGATCCATCTAAAATTATAAACAGGGGGCAGCCCGTAGGCTGAGAAAGATCACATACCCCATGCGGAGGCTGAACAAAAGCCCTGCTATTTCTGAACAATTAGGCAGCTAACAGAACATCTATCCACTTCTATTCGAAGGACCACGTGCCTCCAAGTCAAGGCATTGTAAAACTAATTAAATAACACGCTTCTCTCCCCAGGCTGATCGCCTGATTAACTCTCTCTCTCTCTCTCTCTCTCTCTCTCTCTCTCTCTCTCTCTCTCTCTCTCTCTCTCTCTCTCTCTCTCTCTCTCTCTCTCTCTGTCTCTCTCTCTCTCTGTCTCTCTCTCTCTCTCCATCCCCCAGGAAAAACGTCTCAATCCAGATGGAATCATACCAATGATTCCTCTATTTTCATTGCCAGTTGTTTTCAAATGGCAAAATGTAGCTTCTGGAGTCTCCTGAATGTTGATCCAAAGCTTTACGCTTTCATTTTTATGTACCACTGCAACAATACTTTCTGTTTCCCCTTCGGAGCTCATCCCTCTAAAGAGTAACGAGCAAGCCTCTGAAATTTCATTTACGCATTCATAAATTTCATTGATGTATTCTTCCTCATTTCTTCCCCAAAATACAAATTTGATTCAACTTTGTTTCCACCTTCATTCTAGCACAGTCAGATCCACTCATATGGCAACTAATACATTCATGTTTGTTTGTTTTTCAAGCAGGTGCATTTTTAATAGATACATGACCCTTTCCCCGTTGTGCATTTTTTGCAGATAGATATACAGAACACATCTTTCTGGTTCACAAATGACGCAGATGCTTTGAGTTGTGAATACATGACTCTATTCTGATACTCTGAAAGAAAAACAGATTTCGGTACAGAAGTATGAAATTTTCAGCAATGGGACCAATTTGTATGAAAATTCAGACTGAATAAGTTTTCTCCGCATTTCTTATCCATAACCATCAATAAACCCATTCATTAATTCATTCATGCCTGGCTGTCTGCCTGCATTCATTCATTCATTCATTCATTCATTCAATCAATCAATCAATCCTGCTGTTGAAAGAGAAGAAATAGTAAATAGGGACCAGTACCTGCCCTCATTCTGAAAAATCGGTAGGGACTACAAAGATTGTCTGCAAAATGCAGGAAAACCAGTTAAAACATCTGTGAGATATTTGACATTTTAAGCTAGGAACAAACGTCATTCATTTCAGGTCTGGAGACGGTTTAGTCTATTGTAGGAAACCTAGCAGTTATCTTAGCACATTGCAAGAACCAGGCCATCACAAACGGCTTTAATAAGTACGGTATGTTGTTATTTTAGAATTATTTGTAGATTGCTTATTCCTCAAAGGACTCAAGGCAATTTAGGGTACAGTACAAAGAAACACTAAAAGCTCATCAACAGTCTAAGCTTGCTGATTAGGGTAGACCCGTGCAATTCGCATTTGTTCTGCAGAATAAGAACATTTTAAGGTCTTCTAAAAGCAATTGGGAGGAGTTCTTGTCATGAGAGACAAGGCATTCAAAAAGCCATTTCATCAAGGTCTCACCCTTCTCCACCCCACTACCAGTTGTGTGAGAAAACTAAGCCCCATAACTAATTTGCTTTAACTAATTTGCTTGGGTGTAGCGTATGACATGCACACAGCAATTGTGTTTTGTTAATCTGATTGCAGAGTTTGGACTGATATGTGCATCCAAGCAAAACAATTCAAGATGTTAGAAAAGAAGGGTGGGTAGTTTTTGGGAGTTATTTCAGCACAGGAGTCTTCAAACTCGGCCCTTTTATGACTCATGGACTTCAACTCCCAGAATTCCTCAGCCAGGCACACTGGCTGAGGAATTCTGGGAGTTGAAGTCCATGAGTCATAAAAGGGCCGAGTTTGAAGACCCCTGTTTTTAGCATTTATAAATAGGATTTGTGAATTAATATCTAGGACAGAATATCATCTGGCAGGGCCCAGGAAGAGAAACCTTTCTATTATGGCACCCTTCTATGGAACATCATCTCCCTGCAGCTGGAATGTTGATCAGCATGATCAGGCTTGATCCTGGTAGCCTTTGGGATGGCTTTGAAGACTTAGCTATGTCACCGGACATGGGGGCCAAAATATACAGTGAAGATTGTGGCATAGTTGTGTTGATGGCTATGATGGTTTTTTTTTTTACGTTGGCTGCCCAATACGTCATGATATTACTGTTATTTGTTGTTTTGCTGTCTGTTCGCTGCTTAGAGTCATGAAGTTGAAATGGGCGGCCGTAGACATTTAAATAAATAAATAATCTCTAGGTGCTTTCCTGTCTGCCTTGCTGGTATTAAGGTAATTGTGGATTTTTGGAGCAACAGACTAGGCCATGGTGATGAACACATCACATCGTTTCAGTCAGAACAAAGAAATTCCTAACAAGTAACTCTGAGCTTCTTTTACAATATACCTTTTCAGCTCAGTGTGTCCAGAGATGAAACTTTGTTGTGTGTGATAGAAGACCTGACATGGAGTCAGGTCAAAAGTCATCAATTGCCAGCCTTGTTGACAGTTTAATCTGCCTTCTCTTTGCACCTCTGGCCTATGACCCCCATGCATTTTTGACAGTTGCTTCTCTATTATTATTTTTTTGAATGGTATCAAAGTCATTTTGATTTGACCAACAAAGTTTACCACAGAAAAAAATATTCCATGAAGGAAGTCAAGGGATGGAGGAAAAAAGAGGTACCCAATAACTATGAGTAGATAAATCTGACTTGCAGAAATAGATGCCCACTCTAATAGCCAATGTATTAGAAAGGAATTTTGACACAGTTTCTGCATGCAGTTAACTAACTGCTTTACAACTTCAGCAACTTGCTGATCTTCAAGCAAGAGCTGACAGAAAGATCGAGCTTTGACCAGAATCAATAGAAAACTAGGATTTCCTGGAGACAAGCCAGAAATCCTAAAGGTCCATAGTTACAGTAATGAAGCTAATATGATTTATTTGCTAAACCTCTAATAGGCTTACCTTGTCAAAACGCATTAAGACTTAATCCGTTGCTTGATCAAGTAGATCATGCTGCCCCTAGTGGTCAGAGTATGGAACTGGACACTGGAGTATCTACCTTATAAAGGTTAGAGATACACTGAAAGAAATAAAACACTGGGAAGGAATGAAGACCTGGCCCCTCCAATATAATTTAGCACATGATATACCATAACATTAACCAACTATATGGTCTCAATTAAAATATGTTAGGCAATTTTGTGATCAGCATGTACAAGGTCAACTCCTACCCAGAAGCTCTATTCTAAAGCATCTATATGTAGAAGGAATAGATGAGAAAAGCTACTAAAAGAAAAGATACAGAAACCTAAATACCCAGAATGGCAATCTGTAGTTCAGATACAGTTTCTTCAGTTTGGGTAGATAAGAGGGGTTTTTTTTTCCCCCACAAATACATGGGTCAGCAAAGAGAATTAGGCAGTTGTTGCATTCTTCATAGGGTTATTTGCAAATATTTATCCTGAGATTGTTATGGAAACAAATTCTATAAATTCCATAATCAACTGGTTACCAGAAGCTCAGGAGAAAAATACGAATAGTGGAATTTATATAGAGCAAAGTTTTCCTAAACTTCTTAAGTGTGTTAGAGAGTGGCTTCCCTGGAGACCTAGACTGAAAGCTAACCAGATCATCTTATTTATAAACATCTGAAATGTTAATGAAGTGACAGGCAGGAGGAACCGGGAGAGGAACATTAGCGTCCCAGTTTTAAAGGCTGGTTTGAAAAACGATTTATGGTCTGCCTTGCAAAGTAGTATTGATATGAAGATCAAGTAAAATCTGGTCCATCTTAGAGAGAATCTTCTACTGCAAAGCTTTTGACTCCGGTAGTGGCGAAATAAGTTTAGACTTAACTTACTCGATGCATTGACAATGTGGTAATCACAAGAGCACTGAGCTATTTACAACATGTTGTATCTCCTTCAGTTTTTCCTGCAATGAATGTGTCATAATACAATCTCACAGGCATTTGAAGAAGATCTGTAGGAGAGGTAGGATGTTGGCAAAAGGTGCCATATTGTTTTCCATTTTAAAAGAACGGAAAATAGGAGAGCTTCTTTATCATTTGATGAAGTACATAAAGAACATGCACACACAATTTATACATTTTTCCTACAGCAAAATTTTTCCTGAAAGCAAAAAAACCCAAAGCTGCTCCCACTAAGCTTCTAGGCAGAGATAACTAGCTAAGTAGACTAGAGAAAGAGATATATATAGTTATAGATATGCATATTTGGGTATATACTGTATTGGTTTCCCTTCAACTCCTTTTCTGAAGAGCCTATGAGCATTTCCCAAGGAAATATTTTGCATATTCCAAAGGATTCTGGTACAAATTTGGAATGCCAACACCTCCTTTTATATCATAATCTAAGATGCAGCCAATCTCTGCTATAGTTGCCCATTATGGGATTAATAATGAATGTATAATATGTATTGACCAACTGATACTCTTTATGATTATCGTTTATCATATTCACTACAGCTATTTACTATTATATTAATTAGTGTTAACGGAACATATGTACCCGGACAATAGTCTGTTTGCTAAAGCTTGAAAATGTTACTGGGGGGCAACCCCAATGTTGTTCCCAATCCTCTTCCAATCCCAATCCGGATCCTAACCCCATCCCGAACCTTAATCCCTATCCTGGTCCTATCCCTTCCCCAACCTTATAAAACTCAACAAAAACCTTTATATAAAAAAAAATGAATGCCAGGTTGCGTTTTAGAAAAGCTTGTCCATTACTCTTGACTGCTTATGAAGAAATTCTTCCCGACTTTTGTTGTTGTTGTTGTTGTTGAAGTCCACCAAAATACAGTTTATAGAAAGAAGAAGAAAACCACAGGCTGTTAAAAGCCAAATGTCTTCTGAAGGCTTGCATAAATGGTTCCAGTAATAAAATTCATCCTATGACTGTCCCATGGCAGAGCACCCAAGGCTCACCTCATTCATTTTCACTTAAAGAAAATCTCTTTCCTTACTTTCTCAGCCTGACCACAGTTGTGGGAGGCCCTTCCAACTCATATGTAGCAGCTGTGAGATCTAAATGTTGCTTAATTCCTTGGGAAATTCATCACAATTGACCTAGCCTGCAGAAGACTCTCTTTTTTAAAAAAAAAATCCCACAAGGAAGAGGCTGATCTGAAAATTTATCTATGACTGTAGTTTTTTTTTTTTTAAACAAAACGGAAAAGGATTAATTTGCCTGTCTCCAAATTTCAGTTGCACACAAAGATATACTGAAAGGTTGTTAAAAAAAAAACCACCACCAAGATGCAGACAGGAAAAGTAGGCTTGGGTGCAATAAATGCAGAACATTATGTAGAGTGAAAAGAAATGTTTAAAAAATGCACGATGTTGTATTGGGTTTTTTTTTTTAAATAATTGCACGCTAATGTAGAAAGGAGATTGAAACCACCGCAAATGAGCAGTGATAAAGAGGAATCAGGCAGAATGGATTGGTTTTTTACCAGCATCTCTTTTGTAATATTGGAAATATATTCATACTGAAGAGATACGCTATTCTGTTAGAAACTTTCCCACGTGCATTTTGTTATTGTACAGAGCCTTGTTCAACAAGTAGATAAACTCTAAAATTCATATAACAATTTGGTGATAATTTCAAAACTCCTTTAAAGAAAAAAAAATGGATGGGACTTGAATCCCACCATTGCAGCTGGCCTCTTGACCTTATTTTGACCATGTCTTGCAGACCCCCTTGAACCTAGCTGAGATTTAGATGCACCAACACACACAAAAAATTGCTGTATCAATTTAGATATAAATGCAATTCAACTCTGCAGAAGGGGAGATTAGGATGGGGGGGGGGATTGGCTTAGTCCCCTGTCACAACTAAGATGGGCAAATCACCCAACCTCCAGCTTGATTTTTATTCAATAAAAAGTGTCTGTGTAAAAATACCAAAATCTCCCCAATTGTCCAGTCAAGTTGAAAGGAGCTAGTTTAATGCATTGGGCTGATTTTGCAGGTCAGTTGGGAAGGTCAGTCCAACAGTTGCTTCATCTCTGAACTAGAGCCTCAAAGCCAAGTTTTGTCGAGATTTACAACTACTGATGGACGTCTTCCCTGCAGCTCTCTTAGAATTCCTCACCTTGAATTCAGACTTGAACCGAACACCTCATTAAAACTGATCAGAACCAAAACTCTACTGGTAGACTTCATCCCTCTACCAGGACTTAAAAGTAGATGATGTTCCCAACCTCTGATACACACAGATGACTATTGGAGAGGGAACGGATGAAAATGCGCCCTTCAACATAAACTCTGCCTCTTACATACTGGTGCACGATGGTGTGATTCAGACACAAAAGGGCAGAGCTTGCCTCATGATGTCATGGTGCATGTGTCATCATCCTTCTGGTATTTCAGTGGTCAGGACCAGTTGTCTGTGCTGATATTCAGAGATATACTGGCTCTGACAATGGAAATTCTACTTAGGCTAACCTGGATGTCACACATGGTAGCAATCTTACACTCCTCTGGCATTCAGTATTAATGGAAGACCGTGTATCCATCCTTCCTTCCTTCCTTCCTTCCTTCCTTCCTCCCCTTCCCTCCCTCCCTCCCTCCCTCCCTCCCTCCTCTTCCATCCATTCATCCTCTACAAAGATATCAGGAACTGTTGATTCACCACAACTGTTGTGCTTTTCATAGTCAATGGGTCAATGTCCCAGAATCTTCATCTACCTGCAATCCAGGTAGGAGGCCATTAGGCAATATAGCATGCTTGCTATAAAGACATTTGAGCACAGGGCTTGTGCAGGTGGAAAGGGCCACTGGGTAAGACGACAACAACTAGCCCAAGGCTGTGTCTGATTTTCTGCCTTCTCTCTCCTCCCAGCCTTCGCAGCAGCGCAGCTTGGTTGGCAAATCCAGGGTTAACCTTGGAGGACTCCTGTGTAAAGCAAAGCTTTCTGGTTTATTTCAGGAAGGGAAGTGTGTGCCTGCCTGATTAGTGGATAGTTTCCTCCTTTCCCATAACCTCCAGACCCCCATGGCCTGAATGTTTACTTTCTGAAATTAAAAAAAAAAATCTGCTAGTGTTTTTTTTCTTTTCTCTTCCCCCCCCTCCTCTGCGTGTGCTCCTACCCCTACACGTGTATTTGGAAAGAGTTGGCCGAGAGTGGGTGTGGTGGAAGGATTAGCTGAATGGGATGGGGTAGGCACAGCCCTCCCTCTCCCCCCCTTCTCTTTCCCCTCCAACTGTTTCATTCTCTCTCTCTCTCTCTCTCTCTCTCTCTCTCTCTCTCTCTCTCTCTCTCTCTCTCTCTCTCTCTCTCTCTCTCTCTCTCTCTCTCTCTCTCTCTCTCTCTCTCTCTCTCTCCTTTGCCCAAATCAGCCCCTTCTCCAGCTGCATCCTCTAAGTTGAACTCCCTGGCTTCAGGTTAAGAGAGGGAGAAAAGGGGAAGGACAGAGAGAAATAGTAATGAGAAATTTTGGTCTCCTCTCCAGCAGCTATAAACACAATGAACATCTGGCAAGGGAATGGTTCCAGGCTGCCAAAAAAGTGAAGGGGGGGNACCTAAGGTGAGTTTTAAATAGGGACAATTTTTAAACAATTTTAAAGAGCCACAGCTACCAATATTTGGATTTTAATTGGTTTTTAGCAGGGGAAAAATTTTTTTTTTTTTTTTTTTTTTGTACAATGTTTTAATATGCTGTGAGCCGCCCTGAGTCCCATGGGGAGAAGGGCGGCATATAAATTTAAATATAAATAAATAAATAAATAAAATAATGAAGAGAAGGACGAGGGGGTGACATGATAGCAGTGTTCCAATATCTCAGGGGCTGCCACAAAGAAGAGGGAGTCAAGCTATTCTCCAAGGCGCCCAGACTCACCAAGAAGCAACGGATGGAAACTGATCAAGGAGAGAAGCAACCTAGAACTAAGGAGAAACTTCCTGACAGTTAGAACAATTAACCAGTGGAACAACCTGCCTCCAGAAGCAGTGAATGCACCAACATTGGAAGTTTTTAAGAAGAAACTGGACAGCCATTTGTCCTAAATGGTATAGGGTTTCCTGCCTGAGCAGGGGGTTGGACTAGATGACCTCCAAAGTCCCTTCCAACTGTATTATTATTATTATTATTATTATTATTATTATTATTATTATTATTATTATTATTATTATTATTATTATTATTATTATTATTATTATTATTATTATGTCTAGTCTAATGAAGAGAAGGATGAAGGGTGACATGATAGCAGTGTTCCAATATCTCAGGAGCTGCCACAAAGGTGGTAAGTCAACGACTACCTATATCCCGCTGTGAATAAGAGCTAAGGCCCTCAATGACACACCAGAGTCTCTTTCTCCAAACATTTTGGAATGGGGGGGAGGCTGAGATGGCCCTTAAGACAGTGGTGGCGAACCTATGGCACGGGTGCCAGAGGCGGCACTCAGAGCCCTCTTTGTGGGCACGTGCGCCATCGCCCCAGTCCCAGGCCTTCAGCTGGGTTTTATAAAACCTTTTCGCTTTAGTCCTCCGCCGCCGTGTGCAAAAAAAAAAAAAGGTTCAATCAATCAGTCAATTTCAACTTCTTGCGGGAAAAAAAAAGATCTCGCAAAGTTGGAATTGATTGATTGAACTTTTTAGTCCCACCTAGTCTGTTGTTACCACCGCAGCCAGGCCCACCCAATGGGCCACACCCATCCAATGGGCCACACCCACCCGGCACCCAACGATGCATAAGTGGGTTTTGGGTTGCAGTTTGGGCACTCGGTCTCTAAAAGGTTCGCCACCACTGCCTTAACAAACCCATGCAAATTCTTTTCTTGCAATACGGGGCTAGGGGAGACGTGACTGCAGAGAGTAGATAGGCCGCTTGCCATTTGCCCCTTGCTCATACCAAAATGTAGGAGCTATTCAAAAAGTTTTAGGAAGACGGAAATATCTCCAAATGGTTGCTGGGCAAGTCCATTCACATGGGCAAATGGGGAAAATACACACGATTGTAGAAACTGGGTGTGGAGGCCAGCAGCAGCCAGAGACTGGAGGCTGAATGAGATGCCTGAACAGAGGCTTTTGTGCGGGAGGCCCCCTTGACTCCCAGACCCACCAGCCAAGAGAAGACTAGAAGCCAAGAGAGAAAGACTTCACTCATTCATGCAGAATTCCCGGGCAGCATCCTACCCAACGGCTGCCAATGGCTCCGGGCTGCTCTTGGGCACAGGACAGTAGGCAGGAAAAATACAGAGAGATTGAGGGGGGGGGAGATGCTATGAATGAGGCCAGGCAGCTGCATGATCCATAGTATACAAATGTGTTTTTATTGCCTAGTTTCATTGCCTAGTTGACTACCATGACTTGACTACCATGTGCAAGTCAAAGGGCAGTTTTTCCTGGCTTCCCATTGCTTTCGTCTCTTTCTCTTCCTCTCTCTCTCCTCTCTCACTCTTTCTCTTTCTCTGTCTCCCCCCTCCCTCTCCCTCTCTTGCTCTTTCTCTCTTTCTTTCCCCCTCTTTTTCCACCTCCCTCTCACCTTTCTTCCTAACCTCTCCCTCTCTCTCCCTCTTTGTCGCTCCCTCCCTCTTTCTCTCCCTCTTTCTCCCTCCCTCTCACCTCTCTCTTTCTTCCTCCCTCTCCCTCTTTCTCCCTCTCCCACTTTCTCTCTCTTTCTCTCTCTTTCTCCCTTTCTTTCCCCCTCTCTTTTTCCACCTCCCTCTCACCTTTCTTCCTAACCTCTCCCTCTCTCCCTCTTTGTCCCTCCCTCCCTTTCTCTCCCTCTTTCTTCCTCCCTCTCCCTCTTTCTCCCTCTCCCCCTTTCTTTCTCTTTCTCCCTCTACCCCTCTCTTTCTTTCTCCCTCTCCCTCCCTCCCTCTTGCTCTTTCTCCCTTTCTTTCCCCCTCTCTTTTTCCCCCTCCCTCTCACCTCTTTCGTCCTAACCTCTCCCTCTCTCCCTCTCTTTGTCCATCCCTCCCTCTCTTTCTCCCACCCTCTCACCTCTCTTTCTTCCTCCCTCTCCCTCTTTCTCCCTCTCCCCCTTTCTTTCTCTTTCTCCCTCTACCCCTCTCTTTCTTTCTCCCTCTCCCTCTCTCTCCCTCCCTCTTGCTCTTTCTCCCTTTCTTTCCCCCTCTCTTTTTCCACCTCCCTCTCACCTCTTTCNTCTCCTTTGCCCAAATCAGCCCCTTCTCCAGCTGCATCCTCTAAGTTGAACTCCCTGGCTTCAGGTTAAGAGAGGGAGAAAAGGGGAAGGACAGAGAGAAATAGTAATGAGAAATTTTGGTCTCCTCTCCAGCAGCTATAAACACAATGAACATCTGGCAAGGGAATGGTTCCAGGCTGCCAAAAAAGTGAAGGGGGGGCAGGGAGGAAAGCCTGAGTTATTTTCAGGGTTTCAGCCCCCTCCAACATTCCCACCCTCTCTCTCTCTCTCTCTCTCTCTCTCTCTCTCTCACACACACACACACACACACACACACACACACACACACACACCACAGAGACACGTTTTCCACTAGTTTGGCACCAAACACACTGATCAAGTCATTCCCATTCATGATAAAAACCCTGAGAGGAAGTCCTTTTTCGGCTTACCAAGTTTTTTCTAAAAGGACAAGCTACTATTCCCACAATACGGGAGTTGCCGCCTGCTTCTACAGCTGAATTTGCTTAGACAAACCATGGTTCATCCTGGTCAACAGCCGGCATGCAACAACAGTTGTTAACTCTGACATCTGCGCAGCTTATGGATAGTAATTATCCGTCAATAGGTACAGGACCCCAAATTTAGCACATTGCATGCATATCCAAAATAGTAGGATAAATAAAAAGATAAATACATTTTTTAAAAGATGAATCAGTGCAGCACAAGATATGAATATGCTTACTGCTTCCAGGCAACTGTCTCGAAGTAACTTTTTGGGGATTAACTCATCCCAGGCCTGCTAAAAGCTGGACTTGCTCCATTTTTATTTGGTCTATCCTTACTCCAAAATCCAATATTTTTGAAAGAATTGTATAAAAGTGTAACTTCAAAGAATATTAAGGTGTTCAAACCCCCCAATCATATGTATCACTGTGTACAGGAACACCTGACCAATGGAATAAGGTTCAACTGAATTTTTTTCAAACGGAAACTTTGCACAGTCCTGCTATGTTTTGGTCACCACGATGTAAAAAAGATGCTGAGACTCTAGAAAGAGTACAGAGAAGAGCAACAAAGATGATTAGGGGACTGGAGGCTAAAACATATAAGGAACGGTTGCTGGAATTGGGTATGTCTAGTTTAACGAAGAGAAGGACGAGGGGGGAAATGATAACAGTGCTCCAATATCTCAGGGTCTGCCACAAAGAAGAGGGAGTCAAGCTATTCTCCAAAGCGCCTGAAGGCAGGACAAGAAGCAATGGGTGGAAACTAATCAAGGAGAGAAGCAACCTAGAACTAAGGAGAAACTTCCTGACAGTTAGAACAATTAACCAGTGGAACAACCTGCCTCCAGAAGCTGTGAATGCGCCAACACTGGAAGTTTTTAAGAAGAAACTGGACAGCCATTTGTCCGAAATGGTATAGGGTTTCCTGCCTGAGCAGGGGGTTGGACTAGATGACCTCCAAAGTCCCTTCCAACTGTATTATTATTATTATTATTATTATTATTATTATTATTATTATTATTATTATTATTATTATTATTATTATTATTATTATTATTATTATGTCTAGTCTAATGAAGAGAAGGACGAAGGGTGACATGATAGCAGTGTTCCAATATCTCAGGAGCTGCCACAAAGGTGGTAAGTCAAAGACTACCTATATCCCGCTGTGAATAAGAGCTAAGGCTGTCAATGACACCCCGGAGTCTCTTTCTCCAAACATTTTGGAATGGGGGGGGAGGCTGAGATGCCCCTTAAGACAGTGGTGGCAAACCTATGGCACGGGTGCCAGAGGCGGCACTCAGAGCCCTCTCTGTGGGCACGCGCGCCGTCACCCCAGTCCTAGGCCTTCCGCTGGGTTTTATAAAACCTTTTCACTTTAGGCCTCCGCCGCCGTGTACAAAAAAAAAAAGTTCAATCAATCAGTCAATTTCAACTTCTCGCGGGAAAAAAAAAGTTCTTGCAAAGTTGGAATTGATTGATTGAACTTTTTGTCCCACCCAGTCTGCTGTTACCACCACAGCCAGGCCCACCCAATGGGCCACACCCACCCGGCACCCAACGATGCATAAGTGGGTTTTGGGTTGCAGTTTGGGCACTCGGTCTCTAAAAGGTTCGCCACCACTGCCTTAACAAACCCATGCAAATTCTTTTCTTGCAATACGGGGCTAGGGGAGACGTGACTGCAGAGAGTAGATAGGCCGCTTGCCATTTGCCCCTTGCTCATATCAAAATGTAGGAGCTATTCAAAAAGTTTTAGGAAGACGGAAATATCTCCAAATGGTTGCTGGGCAAGTCCATTCACATGGGCAAATGGGGAAAATACACACGATTGTAGAAACTGGGTGTGGAGGCCAGCAGCAGCCAGAGACTGGAGGCTGAATGAGATGCCTGAACAGAGGCTTTTGTGCGGGAGGCCCCCTTGACTCCCAGACCCACCAGCCAAGAGAAGACTAGAAGCCAAGAGAGAAAGACTTCACTCATTCATGCAGAATTCCCGGGCAGCATCCTACCCAACGGCTGCCAATGGCTCCGGGCTGCTCTTGGGCATAGGACAGTAGGCAGGAAAAATACAGAGAGATTGAGGGGGGGGGGAGATGCTATGAATGAGGCCAGGCAGCTGCATGATCCATAGTATACAAATGTGTTTTTATTGCCTAGTTTCATTGCCTAGTTGACTACCATGACTTGACTACCACGTGCAAGTCAAAGGGCAGTTTTTCCTGGCTTCCCATTGCTTTCGTCTCTTTCTCTTCCTCTCTCTCTCCTCTCTCACTCTTTCTCTTTCTCTCTCTCTCCCCTCTCTCTCTGTCTTGCTCTTTCTCCCTTTCTTTCCCCCTCTTTTTCCACCTCCCTCTCACCTCTTTCTTCCTAACCTCTCCCTCTCTTTCCCTCTTTGTCACTCCCTCCCTTTCTCTCCCTCTTTCTCCCTCCCTCTCACATCTCTCTTTCTTCCTCCCTCTCCCTCTTTCTCCCTCTCCCACTTTCTTTCTCTTTCTCTCTCTTTCTCCCTCTCACCCTCTCTTTCTTTCTCCCTCTCCCTCTCTCTCCCTCTTTCTCTTTCTCCCTTTCTTTCCCCCTCTCTTTTTCCCCCTCCCTCTCACCTCTTTCTTCCTAACCTCTCCCTCTCTCTCCCTCTCTTTGTCCCTCCCTCCCTTTCTCTCCCTCTTTCTCCCTCCCTCTCACCTCTCTTTCTTCCTCCCTCTCCCTCTTTCTCCCTCTCCCCCTTTCTTTCTCTTTCTCCCTCTCCCACTCTCCCTCTCTCCCTCCCTCTTGCTCTTTCTCCCTTTCTTTCCCCCTCTCTTTTTCCACCTCCCTCTCACCTCTTTCTTCCTAACCTCTCCCTCTCTCTCCCTCTCTTTGTCCCTCCCTCCCTCTTTCTCTCCCTCTCTTTCTCCCTCCCGCTCACCTCTCTCTTTCTTCCTCCCTCTCCCTCTTTTTCCCTCTCCCCCTTTCTTTCTCTTTCTCCCTCTCCCCCTCTCTTTCTTTCTCCCTCTCCCTCCCTCTCCCTCTCTCCCTCTCTCCCTCTTCTCTTTCTCTCTCTGGTTTGCATTTCCTCCATAGCCTCTGCAACTTGGTGTTTCTGATGCCCCTTGGTAGGGAAACAGAGAAGGTCTGAAGTGTGCCCGCATAGCCTTGCCGGTTTCCCCTGCTGCTTTCCACCTCCAAGCCTCCCTCCCATCCCCAGCAGATGTGCCTTCTTTGAGAAAAAGGAGTCCCATTCATCTCTTCCGAAGGAGTGCGGGGGAGGTGGCTGGGAGGGGGAACGGGGAGGGATGTCAGAAGGGGCTGAGAAAGGAAAAAGAAGCTGCAGTTAAAAATAGGATAAAAGAATGCCAAAAAAATGCAGAGCATTCTCTTTTAAGCCCGGCTTTTGAAAATGCACTGCAGCTGGAGAAGCCATTGGAGCTGCTGAGCCATGTTGGCCTTTGCAAACACACACAGACACACACACACACAACAGGGACACATCCTGCCCTTCCTCCAGGAAAGAATCTGGAATTGGGCCTAGAAACTGCATACAAAGAGAACTTTCCTCTACGGAGGGGGGAGGGAGGGAGGGAGGGAGGGAGAGAGAGAGAGAGAGAGAGAGAGAGAGAGAGAGAGAGAGAGAGAGAGAGAGAGAGAGAGAGAGAGAGAGAGAGAGAGAGAGAATGGGGAAATAGCCTGGGCAGAAGACTAGTCTCAGGAAAATGAAAGTGGAGAGGGTGACACAGAAGGGGGAAGAGGAGAACTGCCACCTCTTGAATCAAACCATCCACTAACAATATGCTTGAAATTTATTTGATCTCACTCCGAATCTACAGGATCATTCCTGGCTCATTCAGAATAGGAAAATGGCTATCCAAAGGAACAGAGGCAGGTTTCAGCAGCTGATATGGGCTCTCCCAGGGGCTACTGGACTGCACTACCCATCATTCATGACCACAAGCCTTGCTGACCAGTGCAGGATGGCACTCAAGTCCAACACTGTGCAGAAGAGTATCCAATTTCCCTTTCCTACCCATGATGTTTCTCCATGACCACCGGTAGTTCACAACTTATAACCATTCATTCTCCGGCCACTGAGCCTTGACCACTGAGCTACGATGGGGATGCTACAAATATGGCTCTCCCATTGTCCATTTTTGGTCTAAATCATGGGCGCCCAACCTTTTGGCTTGCCTGGACCACTTTGAATGAAGAGGAATTGCCTTGGGCCACATACAAAATATATAATATAGGTAATGTATATAAATAACAAACTTCCTTGTTTAAATATTTTTTATTATCTTGTGGGGCCACATTGCTAGCTGTCTAGGGACACATATGGTCCATGGGCAGTGGTGGGATTCAAATATGTGAACATATCTGTGTGGATGCAGCTTCCAGAAGTCCATTCTGGGCCTGGGCAACAAAAAAATTAGCTACCGGTTCTGCCAAACTGGTGTGAACTGGCTGAATCCCACCACTGTCCACAAGTTACATCTAAATTAACTTCCAGAGGTTTTCCAGATGCTTTTCAGTCCAACTGGAAAATGCTGGGTATAAAACTAAAATACTCTCTCTATAAAATTCAGAATGTTAAAGCTACAGCCCTATGCTTGCTCTGGTGTAAAGCTTCTATTTTCATTATGCAAGTGATCTGCTTGATAGAATATTGCAGAGAAAATAAGTGCCTGCAGGGGAATCTAAAAATAAATAAATAAATAAATAAATAAATAAATAAATAGATCGAACTGGAGGCTGTGATTGTGTGTTAAGCCCCTGCTCCTTTTATAAAAAAAAAAAAGGGGTGGGGCTTCAATCATGGGTTTTGGCTCCATGCTGACTATTTCAATCCCCTAGGGACACCCCCGAAACAAAGGGACTCTTGAATCCCTTTAACATTTTTTTAAAAGTTTTTTTTGTAATAGTTGGTCACCACCTAGCATACTTGCTCAGCTTTAAAAAGCCACAGCTATAGACAAGCCTAATTGTGTAAGCAGAATTCAAACTATTTTTTTTTTAAAAAGAAAAACGGTCTACGCTGATAGACCTCAAGCACTTCAGATTTAGGCTGCATCTGAAAACTGCAAAATTGTAGCAGAGGAATCTGTTGGGGGGATCTGGAGAGTTCCTTTTGCTAGGATACTGCACCGGTTGCAAAGCGTTGCAAAACATCAGATAGCAATAGCACTTAGACTTATACACTGCTCCATTGTGCTTTACAGCCCTCTCTAAGCAATTTACAGAGTTCGCAACAATCTGGGTCCTCATTTTCTCCTGCACTTATCGCAAGAAACGTCTTAAGGTACAAAGGATATATAAAAGTTTGAGGTTTTTAGAATATGAAATTAGGTAGGATTTTCACACAAAAGGAGCTCAGCTAAGCAATGAAAATGTCCCTGTTGTGGATTGATTTGGTGGGTGGGTGGGCTGGAGAGGGAGAGGGAGAGAGAGAGGGAGAGGGAGAGGGAGGGAGGGAGAGAGAGAGGGAGAGAAAGAGAGAGAGAGAGAGAGAGAGAGAGAGAG
>NW_015387303.1:210364-211377 GCF_001527695.2 Protobothrops mucrosquamatus | reverse complement strand
AGAGAGAGAGAGAGAGAGAGAGAGAGAGAGAGAGAGAGAGAGAGAGAGAGAGAGAGAGAGAGAGAGAGAAATTATATTGGAAGTTACTTCCCAGTTATGGAAAGGTGTCCAAAACATCTTTCAGTCTTTTTTTTTTTTTTTGTAGGTGACTTCTGGAATTATTGCATTACATTACATTTTTCCCCCTCTTCGGACCTACATAGAAATCTCCAGGAATGGAATTTCCATAATAACCCTGAGGTAGGTTGAGAGATACTGTGCAAATGCACAAGATTTATACACAATTTGCTTGGGATGCAGTGGCTATGCTGAGTTGATCCATTGCTTCTTCAATCTCAGCTGGTTCTTCTTGGCTGTTCCTGAGCAGATCAGAATTGTGACAATAAACCCCCCACCCACGCACCCACCCCCACCGTCCTTTGGGAAACCAGGGGTCCCAAGGGATTTAGAAACAAGCATCCCTGTGCATGTTTTTAGAGCTAGGAACATCTCTTCCTCCATTCCACGGCTGACCGCAAGAAGAAAAACAATTATCGTACCTCTTTAGAAATATCTTTGGAACTCCAGAGATAAGATTCCAAGGCAAATTCTTGCATCTAAATGATCTATCTTTCAAAAAGATGCAAAGCCTGGGTTTTACAGCTCAATGAAGTTCTAAGTCACGCTTTCGTCCTACCAAAGCACTCCATAATCTTATCTGCATGTAAATAATCTTGCTGTGGGCATCAAAGGCCAACACTGCGCTGTCAAAACAAGCAGTGCCCCAATTTTTCCCTTCCCCCCGGAATGTTTCACGTTTTCACTAGAGAAGACCCTTGCATCAGTCTTGAGTCTTGACCCTTGGCGTTCTGTGGACCCTTCCATGAAACTTTCTCAGAGCAGTATGAAATAAATAAATGCCTTCTTCTAGTTTGTTTCAGTTTCACCATCTAGTTCACGACCATAATGGTTGGCATTGAAGGCTAATAATAAATAAATAAATAAATAAATAAATAAATAAATAAATAAATAAA
>NW_015387303.1:134840-209688 GCF_001527695.2 Protobothrops mucrosquamatus | reverse complement strand
AAGCCTGTGGGCACTTCCTGGATTGCAGTCTCATCCCAAAGGGAATAGGTCGCCCTCTGCTGGTAGCAAGTGGACTGGAACCCACAACTCATCCAGGGGTCTTCGTAGGAACCGACATCTCCCTGTCTCTGCTGGGGGGGAAAGACAAAGACCGAGTTAAAAAAAGGAGAAGTCTACTTTGGGAGAGGAAGGATTGTTTAGTTTGCTGACATAAGTGATGACTGCCCTTACGACTTCTTGTTAATTTGTAAAACATGTATTCTTTATTATGACGAATTACGGGATGTATCTTCTGAATACATCACAGTCAATGAGAGTGAAGGTACGTTCTCCGTGCTTGTGGGTTGGTTTCTGAACGTTTTGTTACCAGGCTAGGTAACATCTTCAGCGGAGTTTAGGGGATGTCAGAGTCAGACTTCTTCTGTTCATAAGGGCTTCAGGTGTGGGTGTGTCCAGTGAGAGTCTTGTGGTGGGTCTTGGGATGGGTCAGGTATGAGTCATCAGTGAGAATCTTGGGATGGGTCTTGGGATGGGGAGGTTACATCCGGTCAGGGTCTTTAGGAGTGAACTGCTGGTGGGGGGGCTTGTGTGGGTTGGTTGAAGGTTGGGTCCCAAGACCCATCACAAGATCTTCATTCGACACACCCACACTTGAAGCCCTTATGAACAGAAGAACTCTGACTCTGACGTCCCCTAAACTCTGCTGAAGATGTTACCCAGCCTGGTATAACAAAATATTTGGAAACCAACCCACAAGCGCAGAGAATGTACCTTCACCCTCATCCTACACCCGAACTGCAGATATTCGTCACTATTGCTTCACAATCAATGCTATCCCGATGGGTGAAGGAAGACCTCACCCTTTTCAGCTTCTGTCCAGATTAATTGCCTCGCCTGTTGATTTGGCACAATATTATGGTCGCAAAAAGCTAAATGAGTCCTAACTAAAATATACCGTCTGCGCATAACATTTGAGCCTGGATATACACTAAATTAAAAACTGTAAGCATCTATATCTGTTTTATTGAAATTCCTCGGAAGTATTGCAAAGAGGTTTGCCCTTCTTACTTTAAAGGCTAGAGACTTATGTTGGCTGGTTTATTTTAATTTAAAAAGAAGTGGATATAGTCCCAATGTTGAATTCCTACAGGAATCCTGAAGTTCGGGAATAATAAATGAACTGCAAGGCACAAAAAAAAAAAATAGTTGTTGGAAGTCAACAGGGCTGAGTACCAACTACTTCCATCCTGTAATAGTTTTTGGTCAATCATATGTGAGACCAGCCAACCGGAATTGACAAAGCAGATAGACTGGGCTTTGATGTAACACTTCCTATTCCCACACGTAGAACAATCTTGGTGTGACTGAGGACTAAGTGATACAATAGCTACAGTCACCCACTTCAGGTCTCCAGAGATCTGGGCACTTTAAAATACATCTGCTAAACAAAGGAATTGCTTCCCAGCTATGAAATGCAAACACGAGTGAGTAATTGTGACTGGGCACTTGGTCACAACATGGCACAGAACAGTGTCTCCTCAAAGTGTCGGTCTCCTTTGAACAACCCTGAGTAAAAACCAGAAGGTCTAATTACTCTGATGTGCTGCAAATGCATATCGCACCATTTTCTCCCCATTATATCAGCCTACCCACACAGTCAGGCAGGGAGGAAATAACAGAGATAGAAAGCATCTTGGAGGTCTTCTAGTCCGACCCCCTGTTCAAACAGGAGACCCTGTACCATTTCAGAGAAATGGTTGTCCAGTCTCTTCTTAAAAACCTCTGGTGTTGGAGCACCCACAACTTCTGGAGGCACGTTGTTCCACTGGTTAATTCTCCGCTTGTTAGTTTAAATGTCCATGCTTTCCATGAGCAAGTTACTCTCATACCCTACAGTTTTGCATTTCTCCCTAAAATGCATACTTTTTCTGCATACAGGAAGTCCTCGAGTCACAACCATTCATTCAGTGACAATTCAAAGTTACAATGGCACTGAAAACAGAGACTGATTACCATTTTACACATTTACAATCCTTGCAGCAGCCCTGGGGTCACTTGATCAAAATTTGGATGCCTGACAAATGGTTCGTGACAGTTGCAGTGTCCCGGGATCATGGGATCACTGTTTGCCATCTTCCGATGAGCAAAGCCAATGGGGAAGCCAGATTCACTTAACAACCGTGTTACTAACTTAAGAAGTGCAGTGGCAAGAAAGGACGTAAAATGGGACAAAACTCACATAACAAATGTTTCACTTAGCAAAAGAAACGTTGGATTCATTTGTGGTCATCTTATGATTTAGGATGAATGAATTTTATGATTATGATGATTTATCATTTGTTGCTAGTATGTACACCGAGAGCTTATGCACTGGAGACAAATTGCTTGTGTGTCTGATCACACTTGGCCAATAAAGTATTCTATTCTATTCTATTCTATTCTATTCTATTCTATTCTATTCTATTCTATTCCAAATTCTATTCTATTCCAAATTCTGTTCTGTTCTATTCTATTCTATTCTATTCCAAATTCTATTCTATTCTATTCTATTCTATTCTATTCTATTCTATTCTATTCATTGTCAATTAAAGATGAGAAGCTACCCGTATTTCTCTTTTTCATTTTAGAGTGAAGGTAGACAGACAGACAAAAACAGTCAGACTTTTCAAAATGGGTGACTGAAAATCAAGCAATTCCTCTCAGCGATGGCCCAAGAAAAATGCTGCAAGGGGATGTGCGGTTCAGAATGCCAAAAGTTATTACTTCAACTCTGGATAATGATTACAAAAGTATGTCCATGCAGACTTATCTTCCTTTGATTTCAGAAGTCATTAAGATCAAACCCAGCAGCTACAAGGTATGAAATTCTATCTTCTCTGGATCAATTACTACATTCCCAGGGTAAAGGAATGCTGGCCATCTATAGCTCTCCAGCTCTTTAGAACTTATAAGCAAAAGATTGTCAGACCTTTTATTAAGCTTGGATACAATTAACCCATCTGAGATGAAACTCCTTATATCCATCAGATTACTATATCCAGTTAGCATGATACAAGTAAATGGTGAACCTGTATGTAGATTATTATGATCCAATCCATATGATTTCATAGAGGGAGAATGCAAGAAGAATGTCACTGCTTGTATCTTTGGGAAGAAAAAAGATCAGGAGAGGCTTCAGAGGTCACCAATAGGTCCCATTAAAAACATGGATGTCTCAGAAGGCTTGCCCGAGATTGCAAGGTCAAGGTTTCCCCCGTCCAGTAGTGTTTGACTCTGCGGGGCAGTGTTCATCTCTGTTTCTTCGCTAAGAGAGTCAGCGTTGTCTGAAGACACATCCGTGGTCATGTGGCCAGCATGACTACTTGCCAAGGCCCATGGAACACTGTTACTTTCCCACCCAAGTGGTACCTATTTACCTACTTGCATTTGCATGCTTTCGAACTTCAAGGTGAGCAGGAGTTGGGGCAAGTAACGGGAGCTCACTCCATCACACGGTGCTTGGGTCTCGAACTTCCAACCTTCCAGTCAACAAGACCAGCATCTTAACCTCTAAGCCACCTCACCCCGTGCCTGAGGCTGCATCTTTGTGAAAATCTGGGCTGTGTATAGGATTTTGTCTGCCGTTTTGATTTCAAGCAGCCCCAATTTACCATTTATTAAAGGAAACAGAAAAACTTTAAGAAGTTTTGGGACAGTGGAACCATCAGGACTTTGAAGCAGAAACTTTGAAGACTCGGCCAACAGAAGAAGCAGGAAATCCTACAAGTGCAGCAGAAACTTTTAATAATGTCCATTTTTAAAATTAAAAAAAAAACCTCCATTCCTTGCTCTGTCAGAACTGCACCATTACTTCAAACAGTCTAAAATTACTCTGGGGTGGGGAGGTGACCCCTCAGGATACTAAGAAACCACATTAACAGCTTTAATAAGACAACCGTTCCTCCCCCCCCCAACTGACTGGGGAATTCTGGGAATTGAAGTCCACAAATCTTAAAATTACCAAGGCTGAGAAACACTGCACCAGAGTGACGTCTCCAGAGAGATAGTGTGTCTCATTTGAACAAGTAGGCTGGCTTACAGTACTGTGAGTTTGAATCTGATATTATTTAATAAGGAAACTCTGTGTCTGCCAAAACTTGATTCAGGATTACCCTAATTTCAAAGACTGACTGGGCTCAGATATAGTCCTAAACTGCAATTTCTTTGGTTTATTAAATGAGGCACCATTTACAATTTACTTCATTCTGATTCCTAACCTCGCTTTACAAGGTGGCAATGGCTGAGTTTCACCTTATGCTGAATGAAATGAGAATAATAGGACTTCTCAGTGTGATACATGAATCCAGTCAATAATACATCAACTTCCTACAGAACCCCATGCAGATGTCTATGGAGATTCTCAGCCCACATTCTAGGCAGAGAGGACCACTGATTTGAAAGAGGGGTCAAAGAGGCCATCTATATTAAAACTGAACAGCCCTATAGAGGGGGGGCGATATGACAGCACCTATCTCCCGTTCACAACACAGTCCTTCCAGCAGTTCCAAGAAGGTTTCACACCCATTTGCACTTTGATTCAGCTGACCCTGAGGGCACAGATAACCCTCCAAGTGACCTCAAGAGCTCTCAGGGAGAGTACTAATGACCAGATGACTGCAAGGAATATAAATCCTTCCATCCTCCACCATTCTTAGATGAGGAACGGAAGGGGTCTTCAAGGAAAAACAAAGTCCATATGCCTTCTGAAAAAGCACCAGTCTGATGCCAATGGATACATTTGTTCTGTTTCCTTTAATTCTTTGACAGCAGACCAAACGGGCCTAACTTTTCTAAGAAACCATCCCCAAACTAAATGCATTCAGAGGAAGTGTAATCCCAGCAGGGATGTTTCTTTTGTGACAAAGGTTGATTGCTTAGACAGAAGGGAACATATCTCATTGGCAGCGTATCTGCTGAGCCTGCTAATACTTTGGGATAACAGGAAGAGGAACTTCCTTCCCTTCTCCTTTGCTTTCTAAAGGCCTGGCCCCATTTATGTACTTGCTCCTCCCATGTACAACCATTTCCTCCTTGCTACTGCTCCATAGGTGGTCAACCCCTCTGTCTTCCCTCCTATTCTGAAACTGGTTTGAGCAGGCTCCTGATGGCTGCATTTTTATATATATAATTTCATGAAACGCATCGAAATATCAAGTACAAGGAAAAATAAAGATACTGGCAAAGTGGGAAAGGGAAAAAGGAGATGAGAGAAGTGTGGGGTAAAGGGGAAAAAACGGAAAGCTTTAACTTCCAACTCTTTCCAACGCAGTTGAGTAAAGGTGATAACACTGCAGCCTCTTTTTTTTTTTTAGTTTTGCACACTTAGTACATGCTAGCTATTTCTATAACAGCAAACTTGTCCAATCAGCGTATCCCAAAATCAGACATTCATTTTTATTTTCTGTCTCAAGCACAAAAACTATAAGCAGTTTCCAAGTAGAAAGGAAATTGGAAGTTTTCTTTTCTTTGATTAAAGCAATTAATTTGGCCATCTCATCAGTTTTTCCAGCCATTCTTCCATTGTGGGAATTAGTGCATCTTTCCATTTTGGGGCATAAAGCATTCTTGCTAAAGTATGGCTGTTTTGACACCCATGCTAGTTCTGAGCATTTACTTTGCATGTTTCTCTTTAACCTTCCTTGAATTCTATTTCACTGAATTTTCAGGAAAATCTCTTGGCTGGCTCCTGCCATAACACCAGCTTTTAACTCATGCTTATGGCATATAAACCCTTGAACCTAATCATATGAAAATGCAAGGAGTGAAGCAAACAGAATTTTTTAAGAGAGATTGGATGTATGACCTACATCAGAGTTGTATATTATAGATAGCTTTATTCAATAGAATAAAGACTATCTGTACCTCAATCCTTGGTGGTCTCTGAGCTTGCTGGTTGGTTACAGACATCTCATTATCCAAGTAGGTAACATCATGCAAGGTCTGTAAGCAAGCAAGCCCAGAGAGCACCATGGACTTCACGGGTAGTTTATTTTGGCCTGATTGTATTTCTGACTTTCTGCAATCCTTAGGACCCTCTATCTTGGGCTTGGATGGGACCAGTCTTTGTAGGCTACAAAAGTCCCAGCAAAAATGAATTTCTGGCTAGCAATGCTGGAGCTGACTTGTGTTGCAACAGATATACACGGCTTCCTTATATCTCCATTATTAAGCCAAACAATTTCCTTACCATCATCAGAGGACGAGGCAGGGGATAATGAGACGGATTCCCAATAGTTGTATCCATGTAGTAACTCATCGTTTCCAGGATGCCTGCAGAAATGGAGAAAGGGGCTTGTTAAATAATTGCCTGAATCAGCTTGGATCAACTTGAGGCCATAGAAGCAAAAACTTCCATCTGGATTGATGGATTTTCCATTGTCAGACCTTTGAGGCATGCCAGATTAGAAATAGGGTCTACACAAGTCGGAATGGGACAACTCGCTGTACCCAATTGGAACTCTCTGTCCCTGTAATATCAAAATCTTGGAAATGGGATCTATCTACCAGGATAAAAACCCTATGTCAACTTTCAGAACCATGAGACCCTATATTAATATAACTAATAAATGGTGTAATTGTAGAATATCTCAAGGATTTTTGTTGCCAAGTTAATTCTGCAGTTGAGTTCTGCACGTTATTTGAACCTGAAGGGAGTTTGGTATAGTGGTTAAGGCGTCAGGCTAGAAACTAGGAAACTGTGAGTTCTAATCCCACCCTGGGCAGGACAGTGGGGTGACTTTGAGCCTGTCACTTTGTCTCAGCCCAAAGAAGGCAAACCATGTCTGAAAAACCTTGCTAAGAAAACTGCAGGGACTTGTCCAGTCAGTTTCCAAGAATCGAACCCAACTGAACAGAAGAATACAACATCCAATAACACCCAGTGCCTTCGTCTTCAATAGAAGTGGAATATTTTTATTTGTTTTACACTTTTAATCTACTGAGAGATGCGTTTAAAAGAGTTTTCTCAATGTCAACAAAAATCTTTAACCCAAATTTTTAGCTAAGTAGGCATTGCCACCAAGGATGGAAAAAAAATATGTGCCAAGCTTACGCTACCTCTCAAAGATACTCTATGCACAAGATTTAGGAAAGTAAATTCATAGCATTCTCAGCAACCTCACAGCACTCCATACCCAGTAGAAGGCAAGACGTTTGAAGGTCATCTTCAGTTTTTGTTGGAAGGATTACAGAAAATGAACAATGATATGTGGAAGAGCTTGTAGACTGTTTTGTGCTTTGCATTATCTTCATCCCTTTGAACTGAATTTGCAAGAGCCACTGGAGAAACTGATGCACAGATACCCATGAATGTGTGAATCAGTCTTTGAATCTGCTTGGAGAATCAAGACTGGTGTTGACAAGAAAATTGTTCCCGTACTTCAGATATCGCTTCCAGGAATCCAGCGACTGTCTTTCCAGAAACATGTGCTAGTGCATACTTTATATAAAAAACACAACATTTTCCCCTAATTTCCCAGACATTTAGAAACTTGGAGAGGGGACATTAATTGTTTAGATTTCCCCCCTGTTTTATCTTTATTGATGTTGTTGCTTTTGTTTTTATTAGGTGTGGCTTGATGGTTTTGTTTTTATCTGATCCGTTTCTTTAATTGCTTGGATTAATTCATATTAACAACTTTGGTTATTTGGCATTCATTAAATAGAGTGAACAAATAAAATACTGTTGTTATGCTTGTCCCTCCCCCATGTCTTTTTCACCTAAAACAGGACACAATTAGTTCATTTATTCCGACAATCAATTCATAAGTCATTCAATGAATCTACTAACTATTTCTCAAGCTCCACAACATTGGAACCATTATTTTCACATTGTCTATTGCCTCCAACAGTAAGATAGGCGGTATATAAATGTAACAGATAAATTATGGAAAATAGGGCTTTTCCTAATCTTCTGTTACTGAAATGAATTGAAAATGAGTATCTGGGTGATCATCGTTTTTATTAATAATACAACTAGGGCTGTCAAGGTGATCGTGAGGGCAGGAATCCAACTGGTCACTAAGACAGCTGGTACAAAAAGGATAGCACAGGTTTACACTTAAAGTAAACAGTTTACAAAGAACGATCCTTGCAGCTACTAGATCCTCTGAAAATCTCAACCTGGCTAAGTCACCCTACAAATAGATGATGGTTTGAATAGAGCTGCAAATGGTTCTACAAGCTTAAAATGAACTTGGAACTGGGGGTCACAACTATCCTGACAGTGACGTACTGGCCATTCTTTATGAATATATTAATACATTTTCACCATTTCCACCTATATACCATATCTAAGATGCTTTACATGGGAGAAAACAGGAGTGGGGTTGTCTTGAAAACTGAAACCATGAAAAAAAAGGAAGAAGCTCAAGAGTGAAGCTGAGGGTAATTTATTATCATTATTACAAATGTTTATAGAAATTCTTTGAGTTGCTTGGGATATGAAGCAGCTGGCAGGAGACCAGGTGCCAGCATCCCTTAAAAGAAATTGGAAACAATATTCTTCCAGCTAGGAAAAGAGGGAAAGAGGTCATCTAAATTAAGGACCTGAAACTCCTTTCATATGGATTAAATGGTGGTCCTTCCTGTGACTGAGAAAGCATCCAAGAAAACATGGAACCATAGGCCACAAAAGGGAAATCACAAATTGCAAGACTCAGATATTTTAATTGAAGCATTTTGTTGCTTGGCCCATCCACTATCTTTAATTTATACATTTATATATCTCTCATACATCCCATGGCTTCTAGTCCTTGACTTATAACCGTTCATTTAGTGACTGTTCAAAGTTACAATGGCACTGAAACATACAAGGAATGGTTGCTGGAATTGGGTATGTCTAGTTTAATGAAGAGAAGGGCGAGGGGGGACATGATAGCAGTGTTCCAATATCTCAGGGGCTGCCCCAAAGAAGAGGGAGTCAAGCTATTCTCCAAAGCACCTGAAGGCAGGACAAGAAGCAACGGATGGAAACTAATCAAGGAGAGAAGCAACCTAGAACTAAGGAGAAACTTGCTGACAGTTAGAACAATTAACCAGTGGAACAACCTGCCTCCAGAAGCGGTGAATGCTCCAACACTAGAAGTTTTTAAGAAGAGACTGGACAGCCATTTGTCTGAAATGGTATAGGTTTTCCTGCCAAGTTCTCTTCCAACTTTATTATTATTATTACAAAGTGGCTTATGACCATTTTTCACACTTACGACCGTTGCAGCATCCCTATGGTCATGTGATCCAAATTCAAACACTTGGCAACTGACTCATAGTTATGATGGTGGCAGTGTCCCAGGGTCATGTGATCCCCTTTTGTGAGCCTCTGATAAGCAAAGTCAGCGGGGAAGCCAAATTCACTTAATGACTATGTTACTAACTTAACAACTGCAATGATTTACTTAAGAACTGCAGCAAGAAATATCATAAAAAGGGGCAAAATTCGCTTAACAACTGCCTTGCTTAGCAACGGAAATTTTGGGCTCAATGGTGGTTGTAAATCCAGGATGACCTGTAATCTAGTTACACACGGTAAACAAAATCTGGTTTTATTGTTCTTCTATTCCATATTTTAAGGTTTATGGCTTGTTTCTTTTCATTGCTTTCACATTTCAGAAACTACTTTGAGTTCAATATGCTTCTCCATCTGTTTTTTTTTCCATGATGTCATGAATGTCAATGAGGTTTAGAAACTTGTCAAAATCACAAACTGGAGGGAGAATATCTGAAGTCTCTGCAAAATGGACTAAATTGTGAATAATAAATGGACTAAATTATGAGTAACAGGTCTGCTGAGTTGATGTATTTCTGAAATAATAAATGGTTTTGCTTGGGAAATCCAGTCTGCACCCACAAAAAAGGTTCCCTGTTTGACTCACAACAAGAGTCTAGATCACACCTGGTATGCAAGAGCTATACCTTTTGTAGCTTGAGCTTGACACCACACCACAAAAGTGTCAGATTGAGAAGATCTGGTGAGATTGGGTGCTGCTAATTCTGAAACCTTTGTTGATTGTCAAGAAGACAAGAGACAAGAATAGTCAAATTGGGTGCACCATCACTATTTCTAGTTGGTAGGCTTGGTGAATCATAGTGAGATGGCTAAACACAATTTGTAGCCAGTTGACACATGCCTTCTTCTGGGTATACCAGGGGTCTTCAAACTTGGCCCTTTTATGACTTGTGGACTTCAACTCCCAGAATTCCTCAGCCAGGCACGCTGGTTGAGGAATTCTGGGAGTTGAAGTCCACAAATCATAAAAGGACCAAGTTTGAAGACCCCAGGGTATACCCTCTCTAAAATTGTTATTTGCATGGTTCTTTAACACTTTCCATTGAAACTGATTTCTAGAGCATTAGAATTCATGACTGACTGGGGAATTCTGGGAACCAAAGACCACAAGTCTTAAATTTACCAAGGTCGGATACCCCTGATTTAGGGTATTTGATTAGAAACAGAGCAATCAATGAGCTATAGAAGGTAACTCTCCATGTTGTGCCTACCTTCAGAGATATGCAGGAACCTTCACCTAGGCCAGTGTTTCTCAACCTTGGCTGCTTGAAGATGTGCTGACCTCAACTCCCAGAATTCCACGGCTGGCTGTGGAATTCTGGGACCTGAAGTCCAAACATCTTCAAGCGGGCAAGGTTGAAAAACAGTGGCCTAAGAAAAAGGAGTGAAGCATTTTTAAGTCCCAAACAATGGGGTAACATTCAGAAGTAGCTCCCTGATTTCTGGAGTATCGGGGAGGAGAAACTACAGCACTATCAGGGTTGAAACATACTGTTATTATAGCCAATCCTGTTTTAGCCTTCCTGTGACATTGACTTCCTGGTTTGGTCTCCCTAACAAAACTGACGCTATTTCATAAATTAAACTTAGATACAGGAACGTGATCTATGCCACATTAGCTCCAGGAGAAATTTTGGGATAAAATCTAGCAAGGAATAAATGAATGGGCAATCAAAAATGTTTCATCCAGCAAATGGCTTTGCAAAAGTAACCATAGCTGAGGATCATTTTTTTTACAAAAAAACAAAAACAAAACAACCCTTTGAGTCAAAATAATTTTGCAAATCCCACACATAGGACAATGTGTGCCTACTATCACCATTTAGTTTTAAAGAGTTTTGGTAAGATAGAACAGTGTCTTTATTCCCAACATGTTATCTTATTTTTTATAGATAGGAATACCAGAATTGTTTTCAGACTTTAGCTCAACGCACTAAGGAGAAAAAAAGGAACCAGCAATTTCTTGGTTTTCACATCAGTTCCTTCTGAACATCCTACAACAGAAACATACTTTCAGTTTTCTCTTCTCTATGATTGTATATTCTATGTTCGATGTTCAATACTTCTTGTGATCCATCCAGTTTTCCAGCCCCATTAATTTGGAGTGTGGATTTTTAAAGACCTCAATCCTTCAGTTTGGACACCAGATAGCAGGGCTTGCCTGCATTATAAAAGGAAGCCTGATTCCCTTCAAAGAAAAGTAACGGGTCCCTTTCTGTCTATAAAATCTCACATCCTGTCTTTGATAACCGGAGAGGCAAGGCTTACGGGAGGCATAATTAGATATGGATAACATCACAATCAGCAGGATGGTAGGGACAGTTGGTAAACTGTCAAGAGGTGAGGTCAAACTAAGGGCACCCATACTACTAAGTGACTGGCCGGTTAGATCTGAATGAGTCTCAAAGTCACACAAGACAAGTCCAGTCTCACTCTGGTGCATATTGTATGAAAATGTGAATGAACTCATCTGTAATCAGATGCAATAAAAGTAATAAGGCTCAGTGAGAAAGAGAGAAACCCAACTGCTGATGGAAAACTCAATCTTTAACCAGTCTACTTTTCTGAAGCTAAGAGTCAAAAGCAGAAGAGTCCAAAAACAAAAATTTGTCTTTTGAATGAAATTAGACATTCATCAACTTCCGATTGTGCCTGTTAAATAGATACAAGCAACGGAGTGAAAGGGGAGCATTTACTCATTCCAAGGCAGAAGGAATAAGGTTCAATGGAAGGGCTATTACCAGAAAAAGTGGAGGGGGGAACCCTCCATCTCACCTTTTCCTTCTCCTGTTGAAATGCAAGCACATGGTATGATGTCATCCCGATAGTCTTCCTCTGATCTCCACTACATATCATGTGCTATGCTTGGGGGGTGGGGGACAAGCACAGAGAGGACAACTAGATGATTGAGAGGAAAAGGAAATTAAAGAGAAGCAGCTGTGGTGGAAGAGTTAATGGAGCTATCTTTAATCTACGGGCCCTCCTGAAGAATCAAGTGACATGTTGGCTGAGGATGATGGAAGGCATAGTTCAACACCTCTGGAACTTAGCAGGTTGGAGAAAAGCTAAGTTTTGAGTTTTGGACTTCAATCAGTCTTCAGTGATTGAGTACCGGCACTCAATCACTCTCAGCTAAACTGCCAGCCTCTGCCAAGGAAGCCTTCAGAGAACAGGCACCACAATAATCAGATAATTTGCCAAGGTTTTGCTGTCTGGGCAGCAAAGAAGACTTGGATAGTTGGCTTTTGATTCTGCAGAATTCAAAACAACTGTAATCTAGAGATTCTTCAGCAGGCAGGCTGGAGGCATCGTCAATCGCCCTCCAAACCCACAGGGCCAGGCCTGGCATTCCCCAAAAGTCAACGGGTTAGGACTGTTAATTTCTGAACTGGTGAAGAGGATCTTCATCAGGCAAGGTTTAATTACCCATAAGCAATCGGTGTGCAACCCCTAGGAAGGGAGGGTGACACTGTTCAGAGCATAAATGCTTTAGAATCTTTAAGCCAGGAAATATGCCTTCTCACAGTGATATTCCGAGCAATTCAAGGCATTGGTGTAGCCCAGATTTCCAGATGTTTTTAAAGCCTGGGTGGCCCTACATCTACTTCAGTGAGGAACTGATTAAGCTAGTAGTGAAAGCTTTAAAAAAAAAACAGACATTTCAGCCCAGGCATATGTGTACATTTGATACCAGAAATCCCATTATTCCCGGCTCTGTTCACGTTTGGAGGATCAACTGTTATGGGCTCTGTATTTCCTACTACAGCAACACAGGACAATTTGACTCACAAAAGCACAACTAGGGTTCTGAACAGATCAATTCAATTCAGAATAGAGCTGGAAGGGACCTTGGAGGTCTTCTAATCCAACCCTCTGCTGAAGCAGGAGAGAGACCCTATACCCTTCTGGATAAATGGCTATCCAGTCTCTTCTTAAAAACCTCCATTGATGAAGCACCCACAACCTCTGGAGGCAAGCTGTTCCACTGGTTAATTGTCCTCACTGTTAGGAAGTTTCTCCTTAATTCCAGGTTGTTTCTCTCCTTGAGTAGTAGCTAATACCAGTAACAGTAGCTCACAGATCCCTTTGCCAACCAACAACTGAGAATTTGAGGACTAGCCACATGCCACACATTCTATTGCACAATACTACAAAAAAAGCTAAAGCCCCTAACAAAAATTCCCACTGATATCAGGGCTTCCCAGAAGAATTAGTTCCAAGTTACACAAAAGACATTGGTCTCAATGCTTAATGGGTGTCCCAACCCTTTCTCGCAAATAACAATAGGGGGGAAAAATTCCCATTGATATCGCTTTCGTTTAATTAAAAATAATTTCCTGTCATTTCTACAAGAGAGAGAGACGCTGCATATCGCATGTCATTTTTAGGCCTTAGTCGCACATTATTCTTTATATTCAGAGCTACCCAACTTTGGCAAACACCCTGTTCTTTTTCTGCAGTTTGCGTTTTGAAACACTTGCTGTTCTTTGCTTATCTTCCAGTGGGGAAGAAACGGTAAGGAAAGGAAAGTGGGAAGGAATTACAGCCTCTAAATACTTGCTCCAAAACCTAAGGTTTCTTACTGTTCCTAAGCCAAATCCCAAAGTTCTTCATCTTAAAACTTTGCAAAAATAAATATACATATAGTCAACTCTAACTATAGATATCGGCTACAACACTCATTGCCAGTCTCTTGTTCTAACATGGAAGGTATGCTATTTATAGTTAGGCAATGCCTCTGAGTGTCTAACAATATACTTCTGAGGTTTTTTTTTTTCAATCTACAAAGCATCACCAATACATGAGTCTGAAAGTTGCATTAGTTCTGGTTAAAACACAGCCCTGTGATCTGCATCCCTATAACCTACAGCTAATCACGTCATCTGTCTTTCTTTTTCCTCCCAGGACTAAGAAGAGAACTAGTTAACAAGGCGAGCAGAAACTCCTGAGTTGTGCAGATTATTTACCTATCTCTATAAACGAAATAGGAAGACTTGACTAACAGTAAAATGTTCATAGAAAAGGAAAAATTGCTGACTTGCCTGAGAAGTCGGAAGAGAATGAAATAGCTATCTGCTGTCCAGAAGCTGTTCTTTCCACGCTTGGCTAAAGACTCCCTCCAAATACCTGGTGGATTCCTCTTTACTGGATCTAAAGAGGATGGAAATACCATAATGCTTCTAATAGTAGCGGCTCTCCAAATCACCAGAGGGGTGTGGTCATTACAAGCGTCAAAGGGCAGCTGGAAAAAGCTGCCTCTTTTCCTTCGGACAGCACACCAGCCCAGCAGTAGCCCAGCAAGGAAATTTGGCCACATGCCAGTTGCAAAATTCAATTATACGAACTAAAAGCTGGTCCAAATGAATGTCTCTTTCCAATTCAAAATCCTTAGGGTTTTTTGTTGTTGTTTCCATTTGTTTGCAGGATCACTACCAGCTCAAAATTCTTTTTAACAGTTTGCCTCTGCTGGGAGTGATGGTGAAATGGATCAGAATTGTGGTTTTGATGAAGGCTAAATTTTTTAAAGATTTAAGGATGCAGAAGAGGTGAACATCTATGTAATGGCAATTAAGGAGTGTGAGCAAATGTTTTTTTTTTAAGATCATTGGATATTTCAAGTGGGTGAGGTGTTTGGGAGATCTAGCTGCTGCTGCTTTAGCCTTATTAAAATGGGGAACACCTAAGAAGTAAAGACACATTCAAAGTTTTGCACATCTGAATATCCGCTAGAAAGTTCTCTTTTCTTCCATGGGCCAATCCTGCATGCATTTCAACACTCACAAAGCTAACCAGGATACTGTGACTTCTAGTTCCACTTTAGACATGAAAGCTAGCTGGGTGATTTTGGGCCAGTCACCAGGAGACAGTCAGTTCTAGTCTCACCTTAGGCATGAAAGCTGGCTGGGTGACTTTGTGCTAGTTGCTTTCTCTCAGCCCAACTGCACATCTGAACATAATTGTGCAAATTAGGCTGTTTGCATCAGTTGTATCACACAAGTTAGGCTCATTACACCACATGTGTTATTTGCACAATGTCATGAAACACGTGATGTTGTTTTCCTTTCCTTGTCCTTTGTGGGTACCCATGATGACAACTGAAAGATAAGTCAACTCAACATTTCAATATTATCCATGCTATGAGATCAGAGTGATTCAAACTGTTTTTAAATTCCCTCAAAACTCTCTGTAGAATTGCCCATGGCTACCTTTAGCCTAGTTCCGTCCAGATGTCTTGGGCTATACCCTTCACAATTTTTATTTATTTTATTAAATTAAATTTTTATGCTGCCCAGAGTCTCCTACTAGATGAGTCTGGGAGGCTACAGTGAGCAGAGGCTGGAAAGGGCTGTTTGAAGAATTTGCCCTAGTGTTTCATTAAAATTTGAAATTAAAATTAAAATCTCACCCACCAAACGAAGGCAATTCTAGAACTTAATACCTATGAATCATCCCAGGCCTAGGAGAGCTAGTAGCAAATATTTGATGAGAGTAGAGAGAATTCTCCAACTTAGCCCTAAAACATGTCGAGTACAGATGAACTCATTTCTCTCAGCCCAGCCTGACTGACAGAAGTGTTTCAATGAAATTGTGGAGAAACTTGCCTCCATGTATTCCACAGGGACGGAGATTACTTATCACAGGGAGAACTTTACACAGTTCATGGTACTCTGTGCCTCTCAATAAAGCAGTATTTCCAATCCAGTCCAAGGAGGAGAGAAAGTGTGGGGGGGGGACTTCCTGGAAGCTCAGTGATCTGCTGGGGCCATGGAATAGCTGATCATAATGGAAATGCATTGATGATGGCTTGCATTATTAATACGAAGACTGGACCCCCAGTAGAAAATTAAATTGTCTGGGTGAGATGAGGAAACCTATCACTGCTCAGAAAGAATGTGGAAGTGCAGCTGTTATAATTCCGTCTCAAGAAGGTCTGCATTAAAGGGAGCCATCCCGATAGTACCCATGCCATCTGAGACATCTGCTCCCTGTGGCCACTTAGCGTCCTCTGCACACTGGAATGTCATGCATTATTCAGCTAAAGGGCACTTAGACTCAACCTTAGGCATGTCCAGATGATCCACTGATCATCAAGTTCTCCATACTCTATGAGACAGAGCAGGGGTCCTCAACCGCCGGTCCATGGACCAGTACGTGGCATGCCAGCAACCGGTCTGCACAAACAAGCAAAGCCCCATCCACAGGATACAGGCAGCACACAAAACCACGCACTCTCTGGTTGACAGAAAAAACTCTCTCCACCGAACGGGTCCCTGGTGCCCAAAAGGTTGGGGACCTCTGAGATAGAGGATCTAAAGCAAAAAATAAATAAATAAATAGACCAGAACACCCATGCTGCTAGTATGACACCTAGTATAAGAAGAGTGGTCTATCTCACAAGAACCAGGTTAGATCTGTCAGACCAGTTCAGTCAGAGAGATAGGAAAGAATCAACATAGGAGGAATCACCAACACAGTCATAATCAACGGTACTTGTCAAATAGGTGAACGACTGGTTCTCTGTGTGGATGCTGCTTCTGGAAGTCCGTTCTGGGCTTGGGCAACAAAAATTAGCTACCAGTTCTGCTGAACTGGTGCAAACTGGCTGAATCCCACCACTGTACTTGTCCAAGTCTTTAGGAAACAGGCAAACCATTGTGGTCACTAAGCAGTTCAGCGATTCCATTTAGTATTTCAGTGGTCAATAAGATCAGACCTTGTGAATATTTTTACTGATAATCCACTTGGTAATTTCAGCTCACTTAAACTTTGGGGGACTGATCCTACCCACCCCAGTTGGCACCAATTAGTTTAGAAGTAACATCTGCTTCTTACAGCCTAGCTGTACAATGTCACAATTCTCTTCTCGGTTCCCTGAATTCCGCAGTGTGTTGTGCTGCCATTCGGTGGTGGTTAAGTCTATCAGCAGCTGGCCAGATTCCTTGGAAGCTACTGGGACAGGATCTAATTCAGGAACATATGATACTGTGATCCTTATTTATTTATTAACATTTATTAAACAAATGCATATAGCCACCCAAATCACAGGCAGTATACAACATTTTAAAAATCGACCTCTAATAAAAACTCATTTTTAAAAAAAACCTACCCGAACCTCCATGGCAGCAACAATCCAATCAGATCAGCTACAATATATGAAATCTAGTTTGGATCTTATAAATAAAATAAAATATGGGTGTCAAAACCCATTCAATCAACAATAAGTGTAGAGATGTTTTCTGCAGGGATGTTTATCACACCTAAAGATCCTACACAAAAAAAGCTAAGCATCTGCCATAAATACATTTTTAAAGACTTCCTATTGCCATCAAGACTCCTGAACTATGAACCGTGATGAATTTCTTCTGGTACACTTTATACTTGCATGAAATTAAGCATTTTTGACACAACAAACTCCTTGGTTTTTCTTTTGTAATGCTTCACCAAATTCATGGCTAACACCTATTTCTGTGGTTCTTTTCTTCACCCCTTTAAATACCTTTTGTGGCCATGGACCATGGCCTTGGATCTCCAAGATTTAACTCAAGATTTAAATCATAACTTTTCTTCAAGCCTTCATGGACCCCCCCCCCCCCGGTGATGACATCATGGCCCTTCAGGGGTCCATGGACCACAAGTTGAGAACCACCATCCTAAAATGCTTTGGCATCCTCAAAATCAAGGGACTCTGGAGTGGGACTCCTAATTTCTCAGACGTGGATCAGGAATCATATAAAAAAAGAAGAGTCCAGAGTCTAGTTTGATTATGACATAGAAATCAAGAACGGTGTTGCCTGCAACTCAATGCCCAAATGGAGTCATTATCCAATTTTTTATTAACTAGGGCTTTTATTCTTTATGTACATCATATGACATTTGGGGAAGGGTCGTTAGTTCACACTGAAATGAAAAGCTCAATCTGGTTAAAGAAGGCAATTAAAAAGTATCTGCTTCAGGAGAACAATCTTTCAGTGGAATAACATAAATCCTGTTTCCCCCCCCCCCATCATCTCCTGCTTGGCCATTGGACAACGAAACAAGCCATTAATGGCTGGGGGGGGGGGAGGCCATGCAAGGCTTTTATTTTATCTCTGGAAGCAAAGCAGATAATTTTTCTAGTGATGCCAAGTGGTACACTCAAGGCCAGTCAAAGCTCTCCATTTATATGATTAATTACAATCATTTGGGGAATTGTATAGTCGTGCTAGTTGGAATCTACTCAGAGCAAAGGCTAATTCATACATACATATACATCCTAATTGCCTTTTCTCCTTAATCACCCAGCATTTGTGGCTGGTTCACTTTATGTCTATCGCTGGCCAGTTTCCTCCCACCCATTTCCTCTCTCCAGGGCTCAACTTATGGTATCTGAACTATAGGTTTGTGATGATCCTATTTGTAAACCCAATAAATTGTAGGATGGCAATCATTAATGCACAAATCTGCATGTGTGAACAAGGCCTTAAAAAGATCATCACAAAAAAGAGGCCAGGCAGAAAAGATTAAGAACTGTTGATAAAATTTTCTGGCATATTGTTGCTGATCACTTATTGAGAAGTTATAGTTAGGCACTAATTTCTTTTAGATGGCGTTTGTGATTAGAAATGTCAAACATTTCATTGCTGTTCCATTATTTTCCCATTGAAAAAGTCACCATGCCTTCTTCAACATCTTAAGCACATTATGACTCAATGCTCATCTTCCTAACTTTCATCCTGCTCAACTCCATCTCTTGACCCTCCACTTTTCTGTTCTTCCCCAATTGGCTTTAATAATGAAATTCCTTCAAAATTTCTCATGCAAGCTCACACGAGTTTTTTTTATCTTTTGTGACTAATCAAGCTTCCAGAACTATACAATTGTGTATATCAATAAACTATACATGGAAGCAATATGTATAATGAATGTGGTAGCAGCAGTTGAACCAAGAATGGAAAAGGTCAATCCACTGCTCAGGTAGATGTCATTCCCATTAAAATCTATTGGAATTAAATGGTCTAGAGCAGGGGTGTCAAACTGCCGGCCCGCAGGCCGGATGCGTCATGCCGAAACCGCACCCACCCCAGCTCTGGCAATGGGGAAAAAGTCATGATATGTCGCAACACGTCACGTGACATTGCAAGTTTGACACCCCTGGTCTAGAGACTCAACAAATTTATAAAACTATCTCTTCTTTTTTTGAGAGGTTCAGGTAATTTGAATTCAGATAAGTGTAGAAATACTCCTAAGCAATTTCCAGTACTGTTCCTTACCTATAGATAGAAATCTTGTCAAATCAAAGCAACTACTTAGATCATGAAAGATATATTTCAAGAACTTCTAGGGAGGAGTTATCTTGACCCGCTTTCTCCTAAGCTTCACTGTCTCTTGGTTCTCTGGAATGCAGCCCTTCCTTCTTGGACATCCAGACTACATTCCACTACAGCTGGTCTGTTAAGCTCCAAAATGATTGTGTCATCTGGCAGCTCCATAATGTTTCTGTGGTGAACCACCCCACAGCCATTATTCATAATATTAGCCAACTATAAAGTAAAGTCAACCTGATGAGTGTTCTAGACTTAAATGCACCATCTGTCATGAATGGAATTATAGCATTTGGAAGACCTAGAGAAAGACTCTCAGAAAGACTTGCACCTACAAGGCAAAAGCCCATTAAGAGTAGATCTCAGCCATTAGGCTGATCTGCTTCCAGAAAAAAGCTGATTAAAAGTAACTTGGAAGAATATCATGGAACCACCATGCTGGATTGGTTGGTGAAATTAAAAGAGCTTGTAGACTTTCTTTAATTAGAAAAGGTCATTATGACATTCATCAATTATGGGAATCTCCTTATGGGCTTTTTGATGAGTAAGATAATTATGATCTATTTTTAGAAAAAGAGGTTTGATTGTATGTATAATTGCAAAGAGGACGATCAGAAGAGAGAGAGATGAGGTAGGTACTATAAGTAGGCAGATAGATGAAAGAGAGAGAGAGAGATGATAGTTTCTGTTCTTTTACTTTATTTTTCCTTTTTCTGTCTCTTTTTTTCTTTGTTTCTTCTTTTCCTTTCCTTTCTTTTTTTCTTTTCACGTTTACTTTATTATATATCGTTTCTTTAAATGTATTCCTTATTATGTGTATAAAAGCTTTTAATAAAAATATTTTTTAAAAAAAGAAGAAGACTGTCACGGAGTATATATCTCAGAGAATACTTTTCCCAGTCAAACTTATCCTAGCTAATGGCTCATTTACCAAGCTCACCTTTGTGGTAAGGCACACAATATGCGCCCACAAGGGGATTAAAGACACACTTACAATGTATTCTTGTCAAGCTTTGGATGCTCAGATTCTGTTAGATTCAGAATGTTATTTTTACTCAGATGAGCTAGGAAAAAATGGCAAGGAAGCATATGCCTGTCTGTGTGTCTGTGTTCACTTTATATCCCCCCCCTGCCGGGGCTTTATTTAGCAATGCCATACGTCAGTGGGCAAACGAAGCCCGATCCAGATCCCCAAAACAATGGCGAAGAGAATGCTTTAAACTCACCCTCCCATTCTCAGCATCTATGAAACCCCGCCATGCTATTTAATGACACGTCAACCGTTTCCAGTTCCTCTCTTAGGAATAAGCCTCATTAACTCCTGCAGCCAGAATTCTGAATGGATTTGCAACTTGCGTTTGTGTGTTCGCACGCAGGTAGCAACAAAACAATGACAATTAAACTATTACCAAAATAATAATAATAATAATGACAACTAAAACACCGAATTCCCCTGTCATTTCTTTTGCCGTCGCAAAGCCTTCAATCAGAGGAAGTCCTGGGCTAAATATAGACCCTTTTGTTGAAAAAAAAATAATCTCCAGACACTTTTTCTCTCCCAGAAACTTCATACTGTAAAACATCTGCTGAACAGTTTCCTATAAGTCTTTAAAAAAAAAAAACATTAAATCAAAGCAAAGCAAAAACAATGGCCCGTTTTAGAAGTGTATGAGTACTGTATGTGTGTGGGGGTGGGGGAGGTGGGCTGCAATGTTAACTAGACCTTCCTTTGAGAATAGAAAGACAATAGCGATGCAAATAGCATGGATGATACATTCTGAGTACAGAGCCTCCGCTATAAATTTAATCTGGGCATTTCAGCCACTTGTGATATTTCAGTTTCCATTTTTATTTTTATTTTTATTTTTTGCGGTGGGGATAATGCAGCCATCCTCAAAAGGTTCCCGCAGGCATAAATATATTAAAATAATGGTGCTACTTCAAAGGAGTAAGTTCAGTGGTTACAAAGACTAAGACGGTGAACATACTATAAACAGACTTACCCTTAGATGCCCTTCAACTGATTTCACAGAACACAAGGATACTTCATACATTGTATTCCATGAGGTACAACTGAACCCACAGAGAAAAATGGGTCATTTGAAGGTCCAGGGTACCCAAAACCCCATTCTTTCCAACACGGCCATTTTTAATATAATTGAAGGAGAAAGTAATTGTATTAACTACACTTATTCTGTGGATTCAAATATGTTTCATTTGATTCCTATTTAATTTCAGTAATGGCACTGTTCTGACTTGGCTCCATATAATTTTGGGGGTAGCCTCGGTCATGTCATCCAAAGCTGAACGCCTCTGATGTAATTAATAAATATCTTTGGAAGGCTTGGCTACTGGATTACTTGACTACTTCAGTTTGCTCAATAAGGACCCACCCCATAGGGTCCAGAAGTTGTAGCTGCTGTAAAATGGATCTGCTAAACTGCTATGGATATGGATATGGATATGGATATGGATATGGATATGGATATGGATATGGATATGGATATGGATATGGATATGGATATGGATATGGATATGGATATGGATATGGATGGAAGCAATGGATGGAAGCAATGGGTGGAAACTAATCAAGGGGGAAAAATCAACCTAGAAATAAGGAGAAATTTCCTTACAATTAGAACAATTAATCAGTGGAATGGCTTCCCTTCAGATGTTGTGGGTGCTTCAACACTGGAGATTTTTAAGAAGATATTGGATAAGCATCTGTCTCAAATGGTATAGTGTCTCCTGCTTGAGCAACGGGTTGGATTGGAAGACCTTCAAGTCCCATCCAACTGTGTTATTCCATTATTCTATTCTCGCCTTTTAGAAGGAACTTAGGATGTTGATCCTGAAAGAGGTGTGCGGATTGTTAATTACATATCGGGAAGAAGGTGTGGATTGGCACTGGACTGTAAAGCAATAAGCAATTTAGGGGTTGACTGTCTAAAGAATTATATCTCCCATTATAAAGTTTTCCTGTTGTTAAGACTGGCAGGATATGCCTTCTTAAAGATGTCCTCGGTTTCTGTCACATAGGAGAAGGCTTCCTTCTTCAAAGTTCCCAGGCTGTAGAACATAATCCCTTAGGAATGAAAGTTTAGGATTAGGAAGTCTTTTTGCCAAGCTTTTAATTGTTCAGATGATTTTAATATTCATTCTGTTTCTAAACTGAGTTGGTAATTTTGATTTTTACGTGAGGTTTCATTTTTATAATTGGTTAGTTTAATGGTCCCCAGAGCTGAACTGAAGATCAAGCCCCAATCGATAAATGAAGGTCCATTCCTTAAGCAGACACAACGCCTTCTTGTTGTTTTCCTTTACATAATGGATGAAAGTAACCTCTAATTGTATCATGGTTAAGCATGCTGGCTAGGTATTCTGAGTGCTGTCATTGCATCACATCAGCTTAAGACAAAGTAGATGGAAGTAGACTCTACTGAAAGCATTGGGCTTGAGAACATACAAATTTGTATGTCTTAGTCTGTGAGGGCAAATCCACACAGCTACATTGTTAGGATAACTGTTGTCGTAAACTTTGATGTGAATCAACCCTACATCCCCAAGAACCTTGAGCAGACATATTATACATAAAATGCAAGTCATGAGGAAGGCCTCAATGTTGCCTTGAGAAAACTGGATCCATTCTCATCTGTAACATTCCAGAAATAGACATGATATATCTGGCATTGTTCTTAGCGCCAATGCACTGACATTCAAGAATGATGTAGATCACATTTGTTTATTAACTTTCTGCCAATATCTGCAGGGAGACAATAAGAGATTTGCTTTAAAATTGGCACAATCTTTTTGTTCACCCCAGTCTATGCCTGGGGCAGTGGGACGTTTCCATCTTGGATCATTCTTCCTTTTTCCAAAGATTATTCTTTGGTCACACCTTTTTTGGCTTCTTGAAACAAGAATCCTCCACATTGTGATTTCCTGCCAAGTCATAGGATGCAGTGACAGTCGGGTTGGGAGGACTTCAAATTCAGAAGCAGAATCAAAGATTGTCTACTGAGTGAATGCTAAAAATGGCTCATTGGATGAAACATCAGCTTCTCTCCCTGGGATGTTTGTCAGGCACGTTTAGCCTCAGGATTTGTGATGGAAACTGATTTAATCTCATTTCCTGTTCGTCATCAAGGGGATTGCATTTAGCCCAAACCTGTTGACCTTTTGGAATCCAGAGATATTTTTTTTTAGCTTTATACTGACCCATAGTCTGTGCCAAAATGTTGTGGCATTCAGAGGATGCTCAAAGACACTGGATTCCAGTAACGGGGGAGATATTTTTTATTTTCCTCTTGGTGAGACAGAAGATTTCTGAACTGATGAAAGTAAATCAATTTAAACCCGATCAAGATGTCTAGAAAATGTTGTAGCAGGATTTGATGAGTCATAGTTTGTGTATTTTCGGACCACTTTTTTCTCAAGAGGGGTTCTTTAGGAAAATAAATGAAGATGCTCAGATCCATGAAAGAACAACATTAAGAGCACGAACATGAAAGAATAACATTAAGCATTCTCCTAACCCAGACATGACCCTCCCTATATTGTTTAACTCCGATTCCCATCACCCTAGCCAATAGAGGCAATGGTGTAGGACGATGGAAAGTGTATCTCAGGAACTGTTGTAAACCTTAGAAAGCTGAGAGAAGGGGATTCATTTTGTGACAGTAGAACAAATATAGTATTTGGTTCTATTAAAATAATACATTGAAAACTAGTGTTCAGTTGCTTATCAATGATCTCAATGGCCTTTGTCAGTTTAAGACAAATGTCTTTCGCTGGAGTAGTAGAAGCAATTTTATTTTTTGATCTACAGGTGGGTGAAAATTTCACCTGTGCTATTTTCCTTGTATCTATAGCAGGGGTCTTCAAACTTGGCCCTTTTATGACTTGTGGACTTTAGGACTTGTGTGCCTGGCTGAGGAATTCTGGTAGTTGAAGTCCACAAGTCATAAAAGGGCCAAGTTTGAAGATCCCTGATCTACAGTATGCAAGTGGAGAAGACCACAGGTGTATTTTTAATCCAACTTTAACGAAGAACCTGAAAACTACATGCAGTTAAGACACCCACATACATAGTCAGTGATAACTATGATTTCCAGTCATGTGTAAATGTATGATGGTGGGTTGGTGGGAACCAAAACAGTTTTGTTTTCCATCTTCTTTTGATCAAAGGCCCTATCTTACCACCTGCACTTTCTCAACTGTTATGTTTCCTCCCTTCTGATGTTGTTCCTCCTCTTGGGCTATGCAGCATTTCAAAACTCAAAAACTTACCCACTACTTTGTAAGCCTTTAACTTGACTCTTAAATATATTGCCCAACTTGGGTTTTTAAAAAAATTATTATTTGTGTTATCTATTTCCAATCAGTCCACAAGCTTTATTGCAGTTACGGTATTTCAGTTACAGATCAGTGTCAAAGATTCATTACATTGCTTTTGAAAGTAATACAAATTCCAAAACAGAAGAGACACTATATATATAGACTGTATAAAATGCAACAATGCACAAAAGATAGGACTGCTGTTTCTTTGTGTGAATTATAGAGGTTTATACCATATTGTTGGTATGATAATGTCCATTTTAAAAAAAAAAATAGGCATAGCTAAAAGTCGAGGGAGCAGAGGGCTGGAAAGAAGACCAGGAGATCAACTGCAGCCATGTCATCCTTCTGTCTTTTATAGTAGAAAATGGAAAGTCAACTTATATAGCCAACAAATCCTTCCCTGAGCACATAAAATAGAATCCTTAGAAGATGGCAAGTCTGGGATCTGTAGGAGAACACCTGCTTTCTCATCCTGTCTTTCTCCTAAGGTTGTCAGCTCACTCTCACTGCTGTTGTAACACTCCCTTTTTTTCATTCTCATCCTTCTTTCTCTCCCTGATGTGTTTTTTAACAGTCTGGCCGTTCCAAAGATAGAAGCATTAATATCTCCCAGTCATGACAGTATGAGGAAACAGGGGGTCGTGTGTCGTGTTTCAGCTCATAAAGGTTTTTATCAATGAAAGTCAGGCCTTCAGGATCAGGGATGTTATCTAAGAGTTCTTACCTTTTTCCACCCCCTATCTGGCTCTTTAATCATCAGCTCCTCTCCTCCCCACAGCCTTTTGGCTGGTTTTGCCTCAAAGTGCATTACACCGGAAGCTTTCTCTTCCGGAGGCCCATTAAGTTTACCCAGCTGAAGGGAAGACGTTATCAGTTCGTGCTATCCTCAAACAGCTTGTGACTTACCCTCCTCCTATGACAGCAGAGGACAAGTGGCTTGAGAAGACTCTGCCTTTTGTTATCCATCTAACCAACTAGGGTTTATAATGTTTTCCATTAATGTGACTGGGTTTACACAAGGGTGATTCATATAAGGGGCTAAGCTAAGTTAAAATTGGGGTTCAGTTCATAGGCGGTTGGTAGAAACCACAATGGTGAAAAACAATAGTGAAATGCATATCACATACCCCATTTTTCATACTTGCATCCTGGAACAACTGGATCCAAGTCAATCAGGTGGTTTGCATCATGATTGCTTGCTCCATCACCACTGCAGCACACAGGCATAAACTCTGAAAACACTTATGGTTCAATCTCTTGTGGGAAACACAATCGTTATCCTAGTGAGTTGAGTGAAGCAAGTCATCATATTATGCTATCATCTGGTTTATTTGGAAGGGGGGCATGAGATGGTATGGGAATACAGCCATTATGTGAGACTCAGTCGAGTTTAGGAAGTAGAAAACTTGTAGTAGGACATACTTGGAAAGGAATCAAAGGCTGTGAACTAGCATGGATTAAAAACCATGTGATCTATTTATATATATATACTGTACCTACCTACCTACCTACCTACCTATCTATCTATCTATCTATCTATCTATCTATCTATCTATCTATCTATCTATCTATCTATCTACCTATCTACCTACCTACCTACCTGCCCATTCTCATTTGACTATTCTGGCTGATTGAAAAGCCTGACCAAACAAAATCACATCATGTCCATTAAACCATGGTTTATTTAAATATATTTGTTGACTAAATCAGAGTTTACCCATCCACTCATTCCATTTATGTTGCCACCCACTTGCCACTCATCTCTGACTGGCTTCATTTTGCATGATGCAAAGCCATAAATCATGGTTTACAAATTACAATGTAAATGTTAGGGTTCATGTATCCTGCTAAGCCAAAACAAAACAAAACCCAGATTGCTCTGTGGCTTAACAGTTCCTGTGACTACAGCCAAAAGCTTAGTTCAGTATATGCATTCAACCCATCTTATCTGATCTGCAAAGATTCTAGATTGATTTTCACATTTCATACTACACTGTAGGTGGCCTGTTTGGTTTTTTGCTTAACATATTGTGTGAACCCAGCCTGTAATTTGTAAATCATAATTGATGGCTTCCTATTGTAAAAAAACCCCAACCAATTATGGCTTACCTGTCAAGAATGAGTAGGTTGTAGCTTACATAATTGAATGACTCAGGATCAAAAAGCAAGGACTATTTCTCATAAAAAGTCATAAAGAATTGCATTTGCTTGATATATCCATAGGTATCAAACCCCTGTGTCAACCATCTTCAAATTAATACCATTTACTCATGCTGAATTTGATCCCATAATCACCCCTGCAACACATAGGTCATATAAGAAGACCCCTGATGAATGTAGACTTTTGAACATGAGTCCATCATGAATTTGAGGGTGATCTGACATGATTTTCCTTGTCTTGACTATAAACGTAGAGATATTTTGTGCATTGCTATTTGGTTAGGATATCTCCAGGGAACTCTAGAACTACGGGAAAGACTGGAAAGAAGTTTTTGATTTCTACCAACAAAACTACATAGACAAGACCATGAGGACCAAGTAACAATTTGAAGGAGTTCTTACATTCCCTGTTAATATGTACTGAGTTTCTGCTGCATCTCCCCAAGAGGAAGTTTTCAAGGGACACCACTCACATAGCCCTGGACTCTTGCTCACATCAAAACATCCATTGTACTCCCAGAAAAGGGAGGAGGGGGACACAAATGGATTGTGTTTGTCCAAGAAATCACTGAGTTTACAATCTGAAAGTCAAAACATTCCAAGACTGAAAGCCAAGGTTTCCTGGGCAGAACCCAGTTGCTAAATAAAAGACAAAGGAAAAAGCAATTTAGGTGCCACTAACTGTTGTATGGAGGCCACACAGTTTGCTGCCAGCCCTACTCTTTAGTGGATGCAGCTACGAACGTTGCTCAGCCAAGCTGCAATAACAATCATCTGCAATTATTTGTTTTAATTTCAGCTATGGCCACTCTCCTTTCATGGCTCTTTCTTCTCCCCATCACTCCTCCCTTTTCAGTTTCCTTCGCCTTTCCCAATTGCTGAGTGAGGATCAGTAACCATGGGAGAATTAGAAATTCACGGCCTCTGCTCTTTCAAATTCAGGAGAAGGAAAATTCCTAAGCATCTCAGTTATAAAGTCACAATACTGTGGAGCTTCTGAAGGTAAAGCGGATGGAGTTGGTTGGCCAAATTGATGGAATTTTTCTAATTTTGCTTCTACTTGTAAACCGCTTCTGGATTTTGCTCAAAACTGAAAAAAAGTGAAATTTTGATTTTAGGTTTGAAGACTAGAATGACAGAATGATAGTCTTGCCTAAGGCATGCAACCCGACTGAGTGACTTTGGGCCAATCATCTGGAAACAGTGAGTTCTAGTCCGTCTTAGGCATGAAAGCTGGCTGGGTGACTTTGGGCCAGTCACTCTCTTATGCCTAAGGCAGGACTAGAACTCACAAGTTCCTTGTGATTGACCCAAAAAGTGTGATTCTTCAACTGCAGGTTTGGGGTGTTTTTTTTTTTTTTTTGCCTACTTCAGTGTTTGCTTCTGGGTTAAGGCAGATTTTAATGTTTTATTTGTGAACCAGACAGGTTCCTCCATTATTCTGAGTCCTGATGGTTTGCATAAGCCTCAAAGCTCAGTTTACACTCTGGGACATTAAGTCATGCTTTGCGAAAGCACAGTAGCTGTGTTCATGCCACACGTTAAGTTAAAACCAAGTATAACGCTCCCTACCCAATTGCACTACTCAGGTGACCCTGAGGACACAGATAAACCTGCAGGTGGCCTCAACGACTCTCTAAAAGAATGCAAATGACCAGCTGTCTGCAAGGAGTATAAATCCTTCCATTCCCCACCAACCAGTCAGAGCTGAAGAAGCTTCTTGGATGAGAAGCGAAACGTCTTCAAAGAAAAACAAGACAATCCAGTTGCCTCGCGAAAAAGCACTTTTGGGATAACTATGATCTGGATGTCTGAGAATCTCCATAGACATATAAAGTGTGAAGGTAGCCAATTGTGGTTTATTTTATAAACCATCTTAGCACAAACCGTAGCTCAGTGTAATATGTGAATCCGATAGCTGGCTTGTTTGTCTGAGCCTGAACTGGATTCCAAGTTTTTTTTTTAAATTCTGTACAGGTAGTCCTCAGTGTATGTCTGCAGTTGGGATGAGAACTTCTGACACTAAGCAAGGCAGTTGTTAAATGACTCGTGCCCAGTTTTACAATCTGTTTTGCTGCGGTCATAAGTGAATCATACAGTCATTAAGTGAATCCAGCTTTCCCCATTGACTTGGCTTGTTAGCTGGGAAGGTCGCCAATGTTGGTCACATGATCTTTGGGATGCTGCAAATATTGCCAACACATGCTGGTACATGACAAGCGCTGCAAATTTTGATTATATGACCATGGGAATGCTACAATGGTCGTTAAGTGTGAAAAACGGTCATAAGTCACTTTTTTCAGTACCATCATACCTTAGACCGGTTGCTGAATGAATAATAATAAGCTAAGGATTACTTGTAGCTATTTTCACAAATTTTGCAGAAATGTAGGCTACTTCATATGGCAATCCTCTCGCAATTGTCCTGCATGATCGCAGAAAAAGATTTACCTCAGAAATGTGTTACATCAGAGGTCCCCAACCCGGGATTCAGCTGGTTCGCACCACTTCGGCAGAACCGGTAGCTAATTTTTTGTTGCCCAGGCCCAGAATGGACTTCTGGAAGCAGCATCCACACAGAGAACCAGTTGTTCCCATCTTTGAATCCCACCACTGCCCCAACCTTTTGGGCACCAGGGACCAGTTCCGTGGAGAGAGCTTTTTCCATGGACCAGAGGGTGCGTGGTTTTGTGTGCTACCTGCATCCCATGGATGGGGCTTTGCTTGTTTGTGCGGACCGGTTGCTGGCATGCCACGGCCTGGTACCGGTCCACGGACTAGGGGTTGGGGACCCCTGTGTTACATCCATGCCCTCAAATGCTCTGAAACACACTTTCAGAAATGAATCTTGTGCAGCCTTAATATCTATCTATCACCTTAGTCTCAAGTGATGAGTGCGCACGTGTGAATCAGGATTCCATCTGTCGGGCTTCCTTACTAGATGTTAATCTCTAATTCAGCTTCCTATTGTGCCACCAAATGGCCTGTATGTAAAGTGGTTTGGCCATCTTAACACTTTACAAACCTTTTTGTAGGTCAACTTTGAAGCATGGCGAGCAAGAACTTCCTAGGAACAAAATCTCCTTTAGAGAAGCTGGTTTTTGAAAGACTTTTCATTTTACTGACAAAAGGAACATGTTGAAGTCGTTGGTTTTTTTTAGTGGTTTCCAATGTTTATTTGGAGCACATGGATCTAAGGAAGCACAACTGCACCCCCTGCAGGAAATTGTCCACCCCTGCAACCCTCTTTTAATGGATCTCGAAAGGGCTGTGGAAAAAACGGGAGGCTGCCACAAAGACAGTTTAATTAATAAGGATTACTGGGCTGAGATCGGCATGCATGAGACTGATTGGGGTAGATTGTAGGGGTGGTANATTATTATTATTATTATTATTATTATTATTATGGATCATCGCACAGTCAGCCAGATGTTCAGACTGGATTTGGCATTTTGTCTACCTATCGAGTCCTTACCCAGGACCTGGGATAGGCAGATGTGGATGTTTGATGGTATTACAGATATCGTCGCAGGATGGAAGCAGTTCCTAGTAAGGCCGCCTTTTGCAATTGACTTATTATTATTATTATTATTATTATTATTATTATTATTATTATTATTATTATTATTATTATTATTATTATTATTATTATTAACAAGGATTACTGGCACAAACAGCACACCTACAGCAAAATTTGTTCACAGGGCATAGAGTTTTCTGATCTGTCCACGCAAAAGTATAACCCCAAATATAGGATCCTGCTTTATCCAGTCTGGCTGCATCTTTCAATCAGCCAAACATGGTATACTGTGGAACAGCTCTTGTGGTTTTTAAGCACTTTTAATGCCTGTGTGGAGACTGTGTGTTTTTTAAGTGTCTGGGCATCAGTTGCCCTTGCAGTTTAATTAAAGCCTTGCCATGTAGGGTGTACCCCAAGTGCACTCATGTGGGACTAAGCCACAGTTCATAAACATTGTGTTGACAATTTGTTTACTAAATAATACTAGAGAAGAACCACGGAACTTGCCTGGATAGCTTTACCTACAAATAAATTCCACGTTAATCTGTATAGATTAATCCACAGAGCACCTGTTTGGTCTGTTGTTGTTAGTTGCGAAGTTGTGTCCGACCCATTGCGACCCCATGGACAATGTTCCTCCAGACCTTCCTGTCCTCTACCATCTTCTGGAGTCCATTTAAGCTCACGCCTACTGCTTCAGTGACTCCATCCAGCCACCTCATTCTCCGTCGTCCCCTTCTTCTATTGCCCTCCATCTTTCCCAGCATTAGGCTCTTCTCCAGTGAGTTCTTCTTCTCATTAGGTGGCCAAAGTACTTGAGTTTCAACTTCAGGATCTGGCCTTCTAAAGAGCAACTGTTTGGTCTAGTAAGTAGTTAAAGCACCAGGCTAGAAGCCAGGAGACAGTGAGTTGTAGTTCCATTTTAAGCCTTAAAGACGGCTGGGTGATTTTGGGCCAATCATCAGGAGCTAGCCCTGCCCTAGGCATGAGAGAGTGACTGGCCCACGGTCAGCCAGCCAATTTTCATGCCTAAGGTGGACTAGAACTCACTGTCTCCTGTTTTTTAACCTGGACCTCTCTCCTTGCCTTTTAATTATATATTAATGCTTTCTGTGTGGGTGTGGGTGTGCGGGTGTGTCCATTTTGTTTCAGGTCTCTTTTGTGGATGCTTTTTATCAAGTGGGATCCATTCTATGACTGCCTTGATCTACTTGCCATCAGTTCTTATACGTATATGCTTTATAGTTTTTTATTGGAAGTTACCTGGTGTCATGTTTTATGAGATCTGTAGCTATATAAATATAATGGATGTGTGTGTGTGTGTGTGTGTGTATGTATGTGTATGCTAATAAATAAATAAATAAATAAAAGTGAACACCAGGGCAAATCCTTAAACTATAAAAGTTTAATACCGAATTTACAAACGCCAAGCTTTCGTCAGCTTTCCTGCTGACATCATCAGGGCTTAAGAAGTCAGTATGTATTAGTATGTATGTGTATATATATATATATATATATATGTGTGTATGTATATGCATATATTTATATGTATGTATGTACACACACACACACACACACATATATATATATAAAGAGTTGTTATAACTTCTAAATTCTGTAGCAGGAAATGGTATCAGAGGGAAATCCTTTAGGCACACGAAGAGTAACCATCCCCAAGCTGTTCACAGTAGTTTGTCTAAGGTTGTTTGCTATGCTTACTCGCCATTAACTTTCCCAGCAACGCAGGTCAAAGACAACCTTACTTATTTCCAAACATCAGGAAAGCCCTCCAGAGCAGACGGTGGAGTTGTGAACCTGGGCAGATGGACTAAGTCACTGTCAGCCAGCAGAGCGAGGACACCCAACTCTGCTTTACATTTTCCTTCCATCTAAATCATTTTCCTTACTTAGCGTCTGAAGGAGATAGCATCTTGGATGAACGCCAGCTGGCAGACGAGAAACAGGCAATACGGCAGACAGTGTTTTGGAGAAAGAGGGCTGTCTCTGATGAATGGCCAGCCTCTCCTCATTGGTGCTCAGGAGGCTGTTCTCTGTGTTATGAAATGCCATGTATCACATGGAACTGCCATAACCGAGAAAGAAAATGAATCCCAGGGACTGGATCAGCCATCCTCAGATCAGTTGGACGGCACTGAGGGAAGATTGCTGTCTTGAAAGTGTGTGAGTCTTCAGGAGTGTCAAACCAATGATGTAGTCCGTTGGCTTATTGATACCTGTGCCTGCTTACAACTCATGGCTGTCATCAAATGTCTTATTATATAGTTCATTAGTAGGGAAGATAGGTTTGTGGGTACATGAAACAGAGCCTTTATCCTTGACTGCGTAATTCCCTCTTGATTTTGCGTTTGATGGGTAGGGGAGAAAATGTACCCGCAGGTGCTTTCAAGAGTCGGTGTTTTTAATTAGGCTTTTTAATTAAACTTTAATTATTTTTTAATTATGCGGGGGGTTGGGCTAGAAGACCTGCAAGTCCCTTCCAGCTCTATTCTGAATGAATGGATGGATGAATGAATGAATGAATGAATGAATGAATGAATGAATGAATATTATGCTTTAATTGAAAAGATGAAGAACCAATTTGGGGTAGAGGTTAAGACAGGGGTAGGCAACCTCGGCTCTTTTATGACTCATGGACTTCAATTCATAGCTGACTCAGGAATTCTGGGAGTTGAAGTCCATGAGTCATAAAAGAGCCGAGGTTGCCTACCCCTGGGTTAAGACATTAAGTTAGAATGTGGGAGACTGTGAATTCTAGTCTTGCCTTAGGCACAAAACCAACTAGGTGACTTTGGGCCAGTCCCTCTCTCTTGGCCCCAGGAAGGAGACAATGGCAAAATTGTCTCCTGGAATGTTTTGAAGAAAATGTCAGGGACTACCCCAAGGTTTTAGCTGACATATGCTTTAGAGGGGGCCATTCATACATTTAATGACTAACTTTTGTACCTGCAATTCTGGATTTGAACCACTGCACTGTGGTTAGAATGCAATATTTCAGGCTAACTCTGCCCACTGCCAGGAGTTCAATCCTGACCAGCTCAAGGTTGACTCAGTTTTCTATCCTTCCAAGGTTGGTAAAAATGAGGACCCAGATTGTTGGGGGCAATATGTGGACTCTGTAAACCACTTAGAGATGGCTGTAAAGCATTGTGAAGCACTATATAAGTCGATGTGCTATTGCTATTTCTACTGGTGAAGGATACAAATCTTGATTCAGTATGCTGAGTACGATGCAATGCAATCTATCACCTTTCATCCAGATTCATTCAAATAATTGGAAAAGAGAGCAACAGGTAATCTGGATCATAGGCTTTCCAAAGCCTTGTTCTCTACATCTAACCCAGGGGTCTTCAAACTTGGCCCTTTTATGACTTGTGGACTTCAACTCCCACGCAGGCTGAGGAATTCTGGGAGTTGAAGTCCACAAGTCATAAAAGGGCCAAGTTTGAAGACCCCTGATCTAACGCAATCCAACTCGCTCACATTTTGGACCCAGGATCGCTGGAATCCTGAATAGGAGCACTCCAAACAACAGGATTGCATCAAAGATTCCCCTTGTCTGTCAGTTGGCTTTTCTTCAATTCGTCCACATACTGCTTTTTTGTGGTTTGTTGCCAGAGCTTTTCACAGCGTCACCACAAAATTGCAATTTTACATTTTCCCAAGATCAAAAGATTACGGCTGCCATTCTCCTCATGCCTTGACATGGCGTTCCTCAAGTGCCACGAGGTGGCAGTGTTCCTGAAAATCTTTCTTGGGAAACTCCGGGGAAACAGTTCGCTGAATTGAAAATTGGGTGAGAAAGTGATAGCTTTGCAAATGCCTGTTTCTCTAAGTAGCTCATTTTTCACCCTTGTGGCAAATGAAAAAGCCAAATGCAAGCTTCAGCATTTTTTCATAATAGTTGGTTGCCTTTGTTGACAGTGAGGAAAAAGATATTGGGAGCCTAAATCCAGGTCTGAATTGCAGGGTTTTGTCAAAACAAATTCAGTTAAAAGATTTCAGACTTTGCAGGGCTGTCCAAAAGCCAAGCCAGTAATTTGAAGTTTTGTTTATCTTCATTCTTTAAAAAAAAAAAATCCCATCGAACTGAATGAAATAAAGTAAATGCGTTTAGATGACAGGATTTAATGACTGGGAAGAGGGAAGATGTAAACTAAGATCGATCACTAGCTTTCTGGATTATTTGCAGTAAATCCATGCAATCTCTAATTTCCACTCCTGACGTTAGGAAAAACAGAGTTATTGGCTTTGCACATGGTTAAATCATAACTACTTGCTTTGACTTGTGCATATCTAGCAATTGTGGCTGTGCATCATATTTTATATTTTAGTCTGTTGGGTATACTGAGCTCCTATAATTTGTTTAATAGTACATGATTCAAAACAAACCAGGATTTAGTGTGTTGTGTGACCTAGTGACTTGGATGAAAGGTTTAAGAGCTGAGTTCTAATAACGAAAAACACGAATTCTCAGCCTTGTTTTTTTGCTATCATTCCAAGTTCACATAGTTTTCTCAGGCATGATGAGATGTATTTGAATCTGGATTGTGTGGATCTAACCACTGTGCTTTACAACCATGGTTTATCAATTAGGATATTGGGTCAATAACCCACTGTGCCCCATTCAATAAACCATGATTAATTATATCATTGCTTTATGTGATGCAAATCTCTTGGGTTTTACCCAGCCATGGTTTAGATAAGTATGGCTGACTTCAGGCGGACAATTAATCAAATCAAAACAGCACACTTTAGTATTATGTAGTTCCTGTGTTAAGGTAGCCTCAGTACATTTTGTATACCTGCCTTTGACTGGGGGATTTGAGCTACTGATAATACAAAGAAGAAGACATTCGGCGTGTGCCCCTTTATGGATTTTTTGTTGTTGTTGCTGAAAATGGCAAAAATGAATTGGGGCTTTTGGGATTTACAGAGTAAAATGATTTCTTTATGGAATAAAGGGAACCCTGATATGTAATTTGGGGCAATGGAAAATGTGTCTTCCCCTAGTAGTAATTTTCTTTATATACAAGCGCAATGCACACTTTATTAGTCACTGTAGTTTTATGCATAAACAGTGAGGAATGCAATAAAGGAGAATATTTGTAGCTCAAGCTTAAAATGAGGGGTCTTTGGTGCTCTCTGAGCTTGGTTGTTTTCTTGCAGATGTTCTAGAAGGGAGTGGGGTTCTAGCACTGATGATGTTGCCTAGTTTGGGTAAGGAAACATCTGCAAGAAAACAACCAGGCTCAGAAATCACCAAGGATCCCTCAGAATGAAGAATCTTGTGGCACTTTAAAAGTAGAACATAGATTCTAGTGTGTGTGTGTGTGTTTTAATGATAAAAAATGCCTGTAGGAAAAAGACAATTCAGTATATTTTTACCACCTTTCTAACCATAAAGGTAGAAGACCAGAATACAAAATAAGAAAGTCTTGTTAGTATTTCATTCACTTGACAAAGCCAGATGAGTTTGACAAGCTACCTGAAATTTAGGGAGATAGTCTTATCATTCTTCCTTATGATTGTCAATATATTGCACATGTTTATGCCATACTTTTTCTGAACAAACCACAATGAACTGGGTTCTTAAAGTATGCTAAGCCAAAAATAAACATATTAGGGCTTGTCTTGCTATATGAAGCTGCCTCACGAGACATAGCTGAGCAAGATCTAAAACAGCAAACAAGTGTTACTTTTCTATTAGAAGGATTAAGCAATTTACACATTGCACTAACTCACAATGTGATTTGTTTTCTTTTGACATGTTGAGTTAACCCAGCCAAGTGAACTTTATTTGATCAAATCTTCCTTTTGAACTGAATGAATCATTCAATCAGTTTGAGGCATCAACTTAAATGGAGTGCCTTCATGTTGATTCAAAGGTTGGGGGGGGGGAAGCTGTTTTACCTAGGTGTACACATAACTACAAAGCAATCCCTCATAGTGGATCACAAATCTGAGTCAGCTCACCAAAGTAAAACAGATCTTTGCATACTCAATAATCTCTAGCAGCCATTGATCTTTTCAGTGTAAAGAGATATTTTTAAAAATTATATCTAATTATATGATGCAATGCATGTTTTTTCCAAGTAGAGAGTCAGTTTGGTCTACTGGTTAAGACACAAGGCTAGAAAGTGGGAGAGTGTGAGTTCTAGTCCTGCCTTAAGCATGAAAGATGGCTGAATGACTTTGGGCCAGTCACCAGGAAATTTGCCTTAGTCCTGCCTTAAGCATGAAAGCCCTTTGAGTAACTTTGGGCCAATCACCAAGAGACTGTGAGTTCTAGTTTCACCTTAGGCATGAAAGCCGGCTGAGTGACTTTGGGCCAGTCACCATGAGACTGTGAGTTCTAGCCCCACCTCAAACATGAAATTTGGCTGGATGAGTTTGAGCCAATCATCATCAGCTGGTGAGTAGGTCTTTCATGCCTAAGGGGGGGGGACTAGAACTCCCAGTCTTCTGCGACATTGGGGTGAAGGTGTCTGATTCATGACTATACAATCATAGTCCATCTTCTTAACTCCTAGCCACATTTCCTTTCCTGCAGTTTAATATAGCCCTGGTATTATTAAAAGTCTGATTTTTTTCTCATTCAGTCTGTGTCCTGAATACAGATAATCTTTTTGGTGAGAGTGTGAAGCAAGCTATGGCTCCTTTGATTCAGGTCCGCTTTCTAAATAAGCAATGTTTCCAAAGCATTTTAAGGCGCTGATTTACCATCTGGCCAAACATTATCTGTTTAGGACAATCTGGTTCATCTAAGGGAGTGCTAATAGCTCTGCAAGTTTTCAGATATTCATTTTTTTTCTTTATTCAGTCTTAGGGCTTCAATCTACAGCATTCTTCCCCAAAAGCGAGTTCTCTACCACTTATCTCTGGTTCTTCTTTACAACCTGGACTTATCAGTAACAACTAGCTAGAGCAAGAATCCATTATAGTCTTGAGTCCTTCCAACCCCTTTCAAGATGCTACTGCTTCATATGTAACCATGATTTGCTCTCTTGGGTTAGCTTTGATGTTTCCCAGACAGATGAAGCAAAGCCACACAGCTCAGCTATCCAAGCTGTTGGCCACAAGACATATCAGACAGCAGCTGTTCAGCAGGAAGGATTCTGCTACATCTGGATTCTTTGGATAAAAAGTGCTATAAAAAGAGTTCCTTTCCCCCCTCCCTCATCTCCATTGCTCTGGTGCTACAGAATGATATGAAGCATGGACTCGCCTCCAGATGTTCATATTATTCAGTCAGGCCAATTAAAATCAATTCTGAATTGCTAGGAAAGCCTTGAACAATTTATCAAGGACACCGCCATAACTTTCAAGAAGCTTTATGTTCCTGGCTCACACAGACCTCTTAAAGATCTGAAAAATTATAATCCTAGGACATAGTGAAAGCCCTTGCAATAACCTGATTTACATATTGCACTAATTCAAGTTAAGGTTTGTTTTAATCATGGCTTGTTGAGTATGGCCTAGTTGTTTCATCTTCAGCTAATGTACCAATAGCAATTGGTAGGTTCACATCTTCTGCTGGGTCAGAAACTAGCAAACTGCATCATTCGTTTGACCGGAAGGGTGAACTCAGTCTTCTAATTTCTTGTCTGCTTTCTCTTGTCTGGGTATCTTCTTGAAGGCTTTACTACAGCGTCACCATTTCCAGATGCTTATAGGTCAAGGGCAGTGGTGGGATTCAAATATGTGAACAACCGGTTCTCTGTGTGGATGCCGCTCCCCGGCCTGGGCAACAAAAAATTAGCTACCGGTTCTGCTGAACTGGTGCAAATTGGCTGAATCCCACCACTGGTCAAAGGTATTGTTCTCCATAATATCCCATAATGGTGCAGTTGAGGAAAACAATGTACTAGCTAAGGGATTCTTTGCATTGAAACCTTCTGCTGTTTCTCTCTTATGGGCAAACCTGTTGGAAATGAAACTGACATAAGTAATTCCTTTCAATACCTTGCTCCACTTGGGCCTTGATGAGGTTCTGTCTGTACCATATTTATCCCAGTCCCTGATTAGTGGATTCCCCTTTCCTTGTCCATCTGTTTGCTATAGGAGAAATTTCCTGACAGAACAATTAACCATTGGAACGACTTGCCTCCAGAGGTTGTGGATGCTCCAACACTGGAGGCTTTTAAGAAGCGATTGGACAACCATTTGTCTGAAATGGTATAGAGTTTCTTGCCTGAGCAGGGGGTTGGACTAGATGACCTCCAAGGTCCTTTTCAATTCTGTTATTGTGTTATTCATCTCTCTCTCTCTCTTTATATATATATATATATATATATATATATATATATATATATATATATATATATATATATATATATATATATATATATATATATATGTATATCTCTAATTACGTTAAAAAATAGAAATTAGTGGTGCAATAACAGACAGCGGGGGGTGCACAAGGGAGGGGATTGGAGAAAAGACAGTGGATAAGGGAACTGCAGCTTTAAAAACCATCAAGGGAACAGCGATTATGTGCCTTCCAAGAATGAAACAATCAGAGACATCAGATGGACCGATGACTAGGTCCAAGAGCCGTACGCAAAATCGGCCGGCGTTATAAAAAGGGAACTCCCATTGACTTGTTTCTATGCTCTGATGATGTTGGCAGTGCTGGCCGACGAAAGCTCAGCATTTTTATTAAACAAATCCTAGTTTGATATTATCCTGGTGTTCGTATTATTATTATTTGTATTTATTATCCTTAATAGTATTAAAAGCACGAATCCTGGGTATACACATAATGTGAAATAAAATAAGGTGATCACCAGGATAAAATCATAAACACAAATGTCGGTAGTGTGGCCGACGAAAGCTTGGTTTTGTAACATTTGTGTTTATGATTTTATCCTGGTGATCACCTTATTTTATAAATATAGTATCTATATTATCTGATATCTATTTTTCAACTTACCAGAGAGCCAAAGACTGGTGTAAAATATGACAATTTATAAAAACAGCTGAACCAGATAAACATCAATACATCTAAAAGTATATATCTGACAGATAAGGGAATCATATTCTCACCAGTTAATCTAGCAAAATAAACAAGAGGGGAAATAATCATCCAAGTCTCTCATGAATTAATACATGTACATGTCTGATTTGGCTGCATTTAAGAGGATTAATAAATGCCCCATTTGTCTTTTGCTATCTTTTCTTTTTTTAAAAAGAAAGAAAGAAAGAAAGAAAGAAAGAAAGAAAGAAAGAAAGAAAGAAAGAAAGAAAGAAAGAAAGAAAGAAAGAGGTCCAACCTTTCAAAAAACTCTCTTATCTGGGTTAACTCACAGAGCCTTCTGTTCCCCAGTATCTGCAGAGAAGAGTTAAAACTCCTAAGCCCAGAGGGCCGTAGATTTGTGGGTCTGCAGTAGCCCTGGACATTAGTTATTTTTAATTGTTCAGCCCTTCAGCATTAAGCTGGAAGGAATTATTTATTTGGCCTCAAAATGAGGCTCAGGGCTGATATTGGATGTCAGATTTGGAAAATAAATCTTTGCCGATAGTTGAGACCCAAACCCAAAGATGGAAAAGAAAAACAGAAGGAGGCATTGTAGAAGGAAGAAGGAGCAGATATTAAATAAACATATTGCAGTGAGGAATATCATTCATACCAGGTAATTCTCCCAATGGTCCAAGACATCTGTCAGCACACCAGGTCTCCTTGGACATTTTTTTAGGGAGCACCCCAGGAAGAATACATGAAAAATGAAGTTCAACTTGAATAAAAATCAGCATTCACTTGGTTAGCACCAACCCCTGCTTACTTTTTTTGATCCCAAGTTATATTATGTCAAGCTTCTGTCATCCTGCCAGGGGCAAGTACTTTTGCAGAGGAGAATGAGAATGGGTTTCTAGGTTGTCCTTTTGAGAAGAGGCAGACAGGGGTGCAAGCAGTATCGGGGAGACATTTTGATTTTCTTGGTTCCTTACACAGGTCAGAAGTGGGCGCTTTGCATGCAGCTTTCTAAGCTATTTTTGGGGTGTCTCCTGGAATGGTGTCTGAATATGTGAATCTTAAATATGTGGTGGCCAATAGCAGAGAACATTTGTAGTTCACAGGGAGTGAAGTGTGGAGTTCTTGGTTCTCTCTGAGCTTGCTTGTTTTCTTGCAGACACTTCATTACCCAACTAGGTAACATCATCAGTGCTGGAAGGGAGTGGTGGGAGGAGGAGGAGGAGGAGGAGGTGGTGGTGGTGGTGGTGGTGGTGGTGGTGGAAGAGGACTGTAGAGTTCTTGGTGCTCTCTGAGCTTGCTTGTTTTCTTGCAGATGCTTCATTATCCAACTAGGTAACATCATCAGTGCTGGAAGGGAGTGGTGGGAGAAGGAGGAGGTGCCTTTGGTGCCTTTGGTGTCTTTGGTGCTCCCTGAGCTTGATTGTTTTCTTGCAGATGCTTCATTACCCAAGTAGGCAACATCATCAGCGCTGGAAGGGAGTATGGTTTGATCTCTGTTCAAGGAACAACAAAGAACCACTCACACCAACAATGACAGAGCAAGCCACTTGTATATAAACAGAGAGAAAAAAATCAGAACAAGAAAATAACCAAGCTCAGAGAGTACCAAGGATGGAAATTAACACAACTAAGATAAAAAAAGAGATGTATGTGTTATAACGCAATGGCAGAGAACATTTTTCTTTGAAGGCCCCTTACGAAGGTCCATGGGTCATTAAGTAACTCTCTAATCTCTTTCTCTGTTTTATCAGGATTGGCAAATTGTATAGTTTATTCTCTAGACAGGATTATATAGAATAAAAATTGGTGTTCTCATGTCTTGCTACAGTGAAGTAGGAAACTTTGGCATAAAATAAGCTAACACATTTTAAAACGAATCAAAAGAAAAGAAAACTCTAAATTTGGGGAACTGGAAGATCTTAGATCCACATACTGGAATCTCTACTGTAAATGTTATGTATGATATCTGGCCATTGAAAGCTTGCCCAATCATGACGTAAATCTATAGATCAACAGTGGTATCCCCAGTGTAGACAATTACATAGTCTGGCCATGTACAAGGCAGCTTCTAATTTATTACTGTACAATATTTCAATTATATCCCTCCAGGGCATAGTGGGACATTTAAATGATGGTGAGACTCTTGCTATGGAACACTGGGCCATTAATTTTCTAATAGCAAAGCATGTTGTGTGACTACGGTAGCTGCCCAATGATGCCACAAGCAGTGTGTCTGTCTGTGTGTGTGTGTGTGTGTGTGTGTGTGTTTGTGTGTGAGGAAGGGAGGGAGGGAGGGAGGGAGGGAGAGAGAGAGAGAGAGAGAGAGAGAGAGAGAGAGAGAGAGAGAGAGAGAGAGAGAGAGGGAGAGAGAGAGAGAGGGAGAGAGAGATGAAGCATGATGATTCCAAAGCATTCTTATTGTATTTTCTTTTCTCCCTGATGTACAGTATTTCATTTCCAGAATATGGAAATGTTTAGCGTCATCCCCTTCCCACATGTGCAAAAGCAGACACATAAAGGCCAAGAGCAGTCTTGCTAAACTTGCAGATGTATATGAACTTTGTGATTTTTTTTAAAAAAAAGTTACACCGAGGTATCATCCATTGACTGATGAAAGAAAACTTGAGAAGTTCTAGTCTTGTGACTTTTGTTGTCTGTCCTTCTTAAATGAGGCTTCAACCCCTTTGGCTTAATATCTGTGGAGATTCTCAGTCTTCCAGGTCATGTTTGTCCCAAAGGTGCTTTTTCACGAGGCAACTGGACTTTGTTTTCCTTTGAAAACATTTCGCTTCTCCTCTGAAGAAGCTTCTTCAGCTCTGACTGAATGGTGGGGAATGGAAGGATTTATATTCCTTGCAGACAGCTGGTCATTTGCATTCTTTTAGAGAGTCGTTTAGGCCACTTGGAGGTTTCTCTGTGTCCTCACAGTCACCTGAATAGTGCAATTGGGTTTGGAATCTTCTTGGAACTGCTGAAAGGACTGTGTTTTTTGCAGGATGTTTTCTGCCGTGTCCCTTCACTGTTGAACACAGGCTGTTGGGGATGAGTCTGTGTTGTCTCCCTCTCAAACTGAAGTGCAAATGGTTCCCGTAGTCTGCAATTTTTCTGGAAATCCATCTGCACCATTCGACAGTGTTCATCCCAAACTGCATAGCTAGATATCTATGAAGATTCTCAGTCCCACCTTGGCTTATTTATTCCCATCTTCCCTTTGAAAATAGAAGGAAATTGTGTTAAGGAAAACATCAAAACATCTCCTCTCAAATAATTGAATGGATCACACGTGCACGGCCACTCAGTGTGGAAAGATATATTTGGAGAACACAAATGGACAGAAAGCAGAATTGGTGACAGGAGAATTTCCTAGAGAGGATGTTTCATAAATATGAACCATCACCAAAAAGGTTTTAGAATCAGGAAGAACAGGTTTAAAGATTAATTGGGCAATGGAGAAAGAATTCAATCAAATATTGAGGCAAATAACACCTGAATTCCCTAAAGCTGATCTGAAAACATGTTTAGAGCTTGCAGCATGGAACCCAAATACCTATCTATACACAGAGAGTGTAGATCTGCTTTTGCTCTCTGTTGTTTTGTCTATTGTGCATATGCAAATACATTTTCCCAGTGTCTATGGAGATTCTCAGTCATCTAAGTCAGAGGTCCCCAACCTTTTGGGCATCAGGGACCGGTTCTGTGGAGAAAGGTTTTTCCATGGACCGGAAAGTGCATGGTTTTGTGTGCTTCCTGCATCCCGCAGATGGGGCTTTGCTTGTTTGTGTGGACCAGTTGCTGGCATGCTGCGGTTGGGGACCCCTGATCTAAGTCATGGTTGTCCCAAAGGTGCTTTTTCAAAAGACAACTGGACCACTAGATGACTGAGAGGTCCTTGGTGCTCTCTGAGCTTGCTTGTTTTCTTGCAGACATTTCATTACCCAAACTAGGTAACATCATCAGAGCTAGACTTTTTTTGTAGCCCTAGAAGGGGCATTTAAAACCACTAAACTACCCACAGTGATCCAAGAAAACATTAGACAAAGCATCATTCCATAGATCAGAAGAAGACAAGAACAGCATCAACTCACAACAGAAGACAAAAGAGCCTTCAGACTAGCACTGATGATGTTACCTAGTTTGGGTAGTGAAACTTCTGCAAGAAAACAAGCAAGCTCAGAGAGCACCAAGGACCCCTCATTTCAACCCTGAGCTACACATATTCTCCTTTATTGGGACCAGGTGACTGCAAGGAATATAAGTCCTTCCATCCTCCACCATTCAGTCACAACTGAAGAACCTTTTTGGATGAGAAATGAGACATCTTCAAGGAAAAACAAAATCCAGTTGTCTCTTGGAAAAAAAGCAACTTTGGGACATTTTTCCCAGCTTGATTGGATAGGTTAAATCTCCCAAATCTGGCATTCATTCCATACACAAGGAAAGAAGGATGCCTAATGGGAAAGGATCCTAAAAATGCCAACCTCGGTGACTGTGAGGAGGCATCAGATCATTACCCAAATGTTTGTGATCTGGGTGGATAAACTGCAGTGGGAAGGGGTGGGCTGGGTTGGGGGAAATGGTTCTGGGATTAAAAGAATGATTTTATCTCCAGTCCACTTTGTTCTCCTGCCCTCCTGCCGGAGGGAATGATGCTTGAGGTTGCCTCTATTTCCCCAGGAGGTCATGGGTGGCCAATCCAGATAAATGAAGCTATAGCAGTCAGGGACAGGAAATAGAGTCCGGCAAAGGAGGTCAGGACCACAAGCTGGACGGTTACAAATTGGATGGGGCCATGACAAAACAATGCAAGTTGGCATTTGTTTACGGCAACCGTTGCTTGTGGCTATAATGCTTAGCTTCTATCGTTCCTGGATTCCAATCTACTTGCATTCTGAGCCAAAGTGCCATGTCCCCATTCCATTTGTAATCCTGATTTTTTTTTAATGGTCAGCCCAATTTATTTCTGTATTGGCTCTTATCAAGCTTCAGTTTAGAACCTATGGAGATTCTCAGTCATACAGATGATGGTTGTCCCAAAGATGCTTTTTCAAGAGGCAACTGGACTTTGTTTTTTTTAAAGAAGGTTTTTAAGAAGAGACTAGAGAGTCACTTGTCTGAAATGGTTTAGGTTCTCCTGCTTGAGCAGGGACCTGGACTAGAAGATCTCCAAGGTCCCTTCCAGTTCTCTACTCTACTCTACTCTACTCTACTCTACTCTACTCTACTCTACTCTATATACTCTATTCTATTCTATTCTATTCTATTCTATTCTATTCTATTGTTTTTCCTTAAAGACGTTTCACTTCTCATCCAAGAAGCTTCTTCAGCTCTGAGTGAATGGTGGGAAGGATTTATATTCCTTGCGTATTCTTAATACAGTATAAATCCTTCCATCCTTCACCATTCACTCAGAACTGAAGAAGCTTCTTGGATGAGAAGCGAAACGTCTTCAAGGAAAAACAAAGAAAGTCCAGTTGCCTCTTGAAAAAGCACCTTTGGGGCTTCAGTTGAGAGTCTGTGGATCTCTCTTGCCCAAGTGGTGTTCCCATTTGACCAGCAAGAGCTTTTCGAGATCTCAGCTGGAGAGCATTGTCCCTCCAGATGAGATCTTTCGAAAGATGGAAAATCCAAGGATAGAATTAGAGAACTTCCGGAGGCAAAGCAGGAGTTCTCCTCCATGGCTGCATCTTTTCAAGATGGCTGTAACCATCTTCAGACATTATCTGACTATTCCCCCCACATACTATATTTCTGCCAATCCAGCACTGGCACTATTTTGGTTAGTACCTATGAGGTTATCTCCCTTGGGCAGCCCAGATGATTTCATTTCATTTTAGCTCAACTGCAACTCAAATGGAAAAACTTCAATTGTGCGATTTGTGATTCGAATGCCCTGCAGGGTTTGGCTCTAAGCCATTTTCCCATTTGCTGGAATTCTTGTCTTAGCTCATCCTCCCCAGTTTCAACTCAGGGTTTCTTAGCATCTTTCCCAGGCAATATTATCAGCAGTTCTTAATCCTTCGAGTCAGTTTCATAATCCCTGTTAAAAAAGAAATCTGTCTGGCTTGATTTTTCTCTGCTTGTAACAGAGAAGAGGAGTAGATCAAACTCTCCCAGAATCAAGCAAGCCATTCCACCTTCGTTCTACACGGCAGCTTACAAAACCAAGGTTGCAATTAGAAATAGCACTTGGCTTTTAAGATGGGGGTGTCAGGTATATTCAGTGAGAATTTACACAAAAATGATATCTCAATAGCCAGATAGTTTCCCCGTTATACTGACTGCTCACATGTTTTTGCAAACTGGACAGGAAAACATCCAGTGTACCATTTATTTATCAGGTTTGTTTATCCCACCTTTATTACTTTTATAAGTAACTCAAGGCAGCGAACAAACCTAATAGTCTTTCTCCTCCTATTTTCCCCATAACAACAGCCCTAGGAGGTGGATTGGAATGAGAAAGAGTGACTGCCCCAAAGTCACCCAGCCTGCTTTTGTGCCAAAGGCAGGATTAGAACTCACAGTCTCCTGGTGTTTGGCTCAGAGTCACCCAGCCAACTTTCATGTTTAAGTTAGTACTAGAACTCACCGTCTCCTGATGCTTGGCCCAGAGTCACCCAGCTGGCTTTTAGGAAGAAAGAAACCGTCCATTTATCCCCCATTTGTTTATGTGGCATGAGACCAAGGGAATTTTTGCGCTAACTATGGAAGGAGAGCTGGTTTTTGGACACTTCTAGTTGCAAGGAGCACTAATTCCCTGGCCCCTTGCCTCTTGTCAAAATTGTGAATTAACAGGAAAGGATGCAATCCCCTAATTGGCTTCCAATATGTTCTAGGTTTGAGGCAAGGTAACGGTGTCAATGAGCTTAGCTCATTGTTTAGTCAATGTGCATGGCCAGTCTTCATTTTTTTTAAAGGCAGGATCTTATCTGCAATAGCAGAGGATTAATATCCTTGACAATTAAGGAGTTCTTAGTAGGGGTAGGAGAGATATAGTTTCAGTGTGCTTTCCATTTTACATATGTGCTGTCGGGATTGAATTTTCCGAGCCTCCAGCTGAAGTATGCCTCAAGTCAGATGTGGGGATTCCCACAGGAACCAGCAACATATAACTCTAAATATGTAGGAATGGCAATGAAGTTCATAGTTTCAGCATCACCAAAAGACCGAACTGCCCATGAGATGTGGGATCTCTCTCTCTCTCTCTCTCTCTCTCTCTCTCTCTCTCTCTCTCTCTCTCTCTCTCTCTCTCTCTCTCACACACACACACACACACACACACACACACTGTGTGTGTATGTCTGTGTGTGTGTTCATCCCATTTAAATGCAAAAAATCCTGAAGTCCCTGAAATCCTAAATTGCTGCATCTAGGCAGATTAGGCTAACATAGAAGATCATTCTCAGATTCTGAATAGTTTCTCACAAGGATAACATAGATTGGAAAACAAATGTTAGGCTATGTACTGTACTGGCCTTCCTCCTCCTTCTTCTCCTCCTCCTCCTCTCCCACTGATGCTGCCCAATTTATCTCATCTTTAGGATCCACCTTCCATCACTCCCTGTAAGAAGAGACTCTTCCTTTTCCTTAAACTGTGCTGTTCAGATTGGAAAAAGATTTTTTCAAGTTAGGAGAAGTTGGGAAAACAGACAGCTTTTTATCTCCTATCTCCTGCTACTTACTTTCGCAATAAGCTGTGAGCTTAGATCAGTTTTACAAATGAATTTTAAAGGTGCATGAGTGAGGGGGGGGTGGAGAGAGAGAGAGAGAGAGAGAGAGAGAGAGTAGTCCCCAGAAAGGGAAATCTGTTGGGTGGAGATAAGAGCAGGAAATCGAGCTCCTGACTGGAAGGGCAACCAGTCCACTAGGAATGTCTGACTCAGAGCACGACACTCATTCTTCTGGAAAGCAGAAATATAAAGCTGGAGTGGGGGTAGAGGTTAATTGATTAATTAGTTTGTGAAGGCTAATGTTTTTTTTTTTAAAAAAAATCCACAACAACAACAACACAGAAAAAGACAGAAATAAAAATAGGTGAAGGAGAAGGAGAATTGGGAGAAAGGGAGAGATAGGAGAGGAAGAAGAAAGGCAGAAGGGAGGGAGAGGGGAAGGAGAAGGGGAAGGAGAAGGAGGAAGGGAGAGATGGGAGAGGAAGAAGAAAGGGAAAAGGGAGGGAGAGGAGAAGGAGAAGGGGAAGGAAAATGAGAAGGAGACAGAGATGGAGAGATAGAAGAGGAAGGGGAAGGAGAAGAGGGAGGGGAAGGGGAAAGGGGAAGGGAGGGATAGGAGAAGAAGAAGAAGGGAGGGATAGGAGAAGGAGAAAGAGAAGAAGAAGGAGAAGGAGGAAGGGAGAGATAGGAGAGAAAGAAGAAAGGCAGAAGGGAGGGAGAGGAGAAGGGGAAGGAAAAGAATAAATCAACCCAGAGTTCTCACTTGAGGTACAATGACCAGGCTCAAACTATCCTACTTTGGATACATTAAGTGAAGATCCAGCTCTCTAGAAAAGGCACTAATGCTGGGAAAGGTAGAAGGAAAGAGAAGAAGAGAACAACCAGCTACAAGGTGAATGGACTCAGTTACAGTGGCGAAGAAGGCACTATTAAAAAGACCTGAAACAGATTAGGATAGATTATCATGAAGAAGATTGATCTATGTGGCCGCTAGGAATTGAAACCACTTGATGGTCTATAATGCATCAATGGCCATTACACAAGCAACATAGATAGCAACTTGAACCAAGGAATTTAAATGTTGGCATCTCCCATGATAAATGTTTAAATATGGGGCAGGTTGGTGACCCTATGATGGTTTAGTCTTCTGTCCGATCCGTGTTGTTAACTAAAAGAGATTTTGAGTGCTGTTACACATAATATTGCAAGGAATATTTAGGCTTCATCCGGCCTCACCAGTAGGATTTATGCAGGGACCGTAGTAAATGTGATTTCTTGGATGCGGAAAGCAAAACAAGGCTTAATGTTACTTTTATAGCTCATTCTTTAAATTGAATTTTAAATTGACCTATTTGTGCTTATAATTCTTGCTAAAAACAACCCCAAGAATCTCTACCCAGCCTCCCCCTCTCAGCCTTGCAGGCCCTGTGATGTCTTTAATCAAATACAGATGCTGCTACTAAAACATACCTCCACTTCTTTTTTAAATGTTTCTTAAAATTCAGGTTTCCTTCACTCTATTTTCTTTCAAAAAAATCTCATAAACAGACAGAGGAAGGTACTTATATAAGAGCCCCCCCCCCAAGCCCTTTTCCCCTAGAATTCAGCTGATCCATCAGTTTCAATAATTCCTGGATATAATACTACTGTAAGGTAATCCTTAACAATCCAGGGAATGTTAGCCTGAGTATGTCTCTAATCTTCAGGAAATCTTATGCTTCAGGTAAAGTACCTGGGCCCTTTTATCCTTACCTCTAGAGAAGTTGGTGTACATGGAGAAAAGGTTATCCAGAGTTCAATGTAAAGCTTCGGGTTCAATGTATTTCTGCCATATGTGAGACATATGGAAAGCCTTCATAATCATATGGTAGATATGAATTTCCAGAGACGTGTTAACTGTTCAAAGCTCCTCATCGGTTCCCAAAATGTTTGTAAGTAGGCATGCATGTATGTGTGAGTGAGTGATTCTAATTTTTTACTAAAAGAAAAGTGGCTAAATGCCAACCATTTCAGAAAAGAATTGAGGGCACTCAAAAACCAAGTAGATGCTTAGGTATATTCAGAAGACTGTGAGATTAAAGCCCAACAATTCTGGACAAATTAAATCGGGGGGGGGGGATGCAGTTTTATGGAAATTTGGTTCAATTAAACCCATAAAGTCATAGACCTAATGCTCAGATGGATAGGTGGGGAATCACAAGATGTGAGTGCTCCAACGCTGGAGATTTTAAAGAAGAGATTGGACGATCATTTGTCTGAAATGGTATAGGGCAGGGGTAGGCAACCTTGGCTGTTTTATGACTCGTGGACTTCAACTGAGCCAGTTGAAGTCCACGAGTCATAAAAGAGCCAAGGTTGCCTACCCCTGGTATAGGGTTTCCTGCTTGAGCAGGGTGGTGGACTAGAACAGAGGTCCCCAACTTTTGGGGCACCAGGGACCGGTTCCGTGGAGAAATGGTTTTCTGCGGACTGGAAAGTGTGTGGTTTTGTGTGCTGCCTGCACCCCGTGAATGGGGCTTTGCTTGTTTGTGCAGACTGGTTGCTGGGATGCCACAGACCAGTATGTTCCACGAACCAGGGGTTGGGGACCCCTGGACTAGAATACCTCCAAGGTCTCTTCCAACTCTGTTATTCAGTTATTTGTCTACTTATTAATCAGATTTTACAGTATTCTTACAGTGTTACACTATCCTTACAATGGATAGTGACCAAGTGACTTTGCATGTCACTTCTGGACACAAAAATAGGTGCTTCCCTCTATAATGGAGAAATACATTCCCTTTTCCCATTTTAAACAAAGGAAGCATGTGCCAAACTGATTCTGGTGATCTGAAGCTTTATTTTTCATGGGACAGGTGTCAAAGATAGTTTGGATATTTCAGCTTGCCCAGAACGTGGTAGTATGACTAATGAATGAATTCGTACCTGCAATTTGAAGTAGCTTTGCTAATGGTCAGTCATGGGTACTCACAAAATGGAAATTTGTTGTGTTTGAACAAAACTGCCCTCTTTAAAGTATCCTTCTGAACAACTGATTGGACCTGCTCAACACGTTAGTAGTCCAAATCTCAAAACTTTTGGAATAGACGTTTTCTTTCTGGCTTGCAGTACTCAAAACAGCCCATTTCGGAGGCTGAAACCTCCCCTTTCAAAGTTGTCTAGATTTTGGACAACTTATTGGGTGATGTTCTTGAACTTTTGGTATTCCTTTATGCTAACAACATCCTGGCATGTTTTGAGGTACTGGTACCCCAAAGAAACCTCTAAAGAGGATACAATGGCTAAACATAAGGGAATTGAGAATTGTTCTTGAGAAACCAAGGTAGAACCATGATCACCTCTGAAATTCTTCTCAGGCCTCCTATAAAAGAAAAAAAAATCCTGCTTCAGATCACAATTTGAGACCACAATATATTATATTACACTCCTTGCCCCAACATGAGACAAAATACCCACCTTCTCCTAAATCCTAAACCTCTAAATTCTATCTTCTGAAAATAAGTTGTATTAATAAAAAAAATGGGGATACTTTTTGCCTTCTGAGGACTACATGTAGTGTAAGATGATAGATTGGGGTCACACATTAATTTGTGAGGAGGTCCACTCATCCTCTACCTATCACAAATGTGTCCTGTTATTTGTTGTGAAACTTACTTCCAAACAAGCATGTTTGGGCATTCATTTCTAGATGCCAAGGGCATTTTCCAAAGATGCCCCTTGATGGGATGTTGAAAGGTTGCTTACCTACAAGTCACTCAGAGTTTACTAACTAGCTATTGAGATGGCAGACTGAATTTGGATTTTTTTCTTCTTCTGTAAACAAAGCTCCTGTTAACTTTTTCTGCCTTTCTGGAGTGGTTTTTTCTTCTTCTCTCCTTTCTCTCCTTTTCTCTTTGTTTTGTTTCTGTGTCTGCAGCTGGTTTCAATTTGCCTGCAATTTTCTTCTGGCTAGTAAAGCTCTGGAGGTGACTTAAACTAGACACACGGGATATCTGGACCCAACCGTGATATTATTACAAAGACAGAAAAAACAGTACACCCAGAAATAAAGATTTTTTTTTTAAAAAAAACCATCCCCCTCACGCAAACACAATTTAAAAAAAAACATTTTCTAGATTTTAGATGATTTGGGATTTCAGTTTTAGCTCTATCTAAAATACAACGAAGAAGTTTGCTGACATGCAAATGAAAATCTCTCACGAAAGAGATTAGCTGGTTCTTTTTCCTTGCTTTTTATTTTATTTTTTATTTAAAACAGCTTGAATTTTTTCTCAAAAGTCTGCCAATTTAAATGACCTTGTCCAAAAAGGAAAACGTGGATGTTTTAATCATAAGGGCAAGGTTGCATTTATATATTTCTTCCTTCCTTCCTTCCTTCCTTCTTTTTTTCCTGGCAATGTGATCTAAACAAAACCCACCTTAATTAAAATACTGTTATCTCAACTAAGCAGAATAGACATATTTAGATTTCAACTAGGCATATCATGTTTAGTGGATAAGGGGAAGAAAAAAAAATACTAATTTGCTTGGAAATGTCTCCTCTGTATCCAGATCCTTTCATATTTATGCAGCAGTGGCTTGTTAATATGGATTTCAAGAGCAACAGAGCCAAACTGAATCAAATAACTCCCTAATACCATAATTGCAGTTTGTCAGTCTAACATTTTAGGGTGGGATTATTTTGGTTCAGTTTGTGTTGTCATTTTCATAATAAGAACTGTTGCAAAGACCTTTGGGGACCTCTAAAGAGCAATTTCATTTTATTACTTGTGGCCTAATCCTAAAAAAAAACAGAAGAAGAAGAAGAAGAAAGAAAAACAAACACAAAACCCACAATGACTTATGAAAAAAAAATGAAAAACAAACACAAAACCCACAGTGACTTATGAGGCAATTGAGAAAAATGGTGGGGCTGGTGTAGCTGAGAGGGAGGCTGATCCCAGATTGCAAGTTACACGTTGCGGCTTCGCAAAACCTTGTTTCTTTTTTCTTTTTTCCTTTGCAAACCTGCAACATTTACTTTGCCTGAAAAATTGGTTTTCATGACAATCGGCACGGAATCAAATGAAATCTCAAAGATGCCAACATTCACAATGTCTTTACTTAGTCCAGATATACATCTCAGCTGTGTGTTGTTTTCTTTAAGAGTGGTCAGGAATTTTGTCTGCTGGAGACTAAATTGCATATAGACACGACTCCTAAACTGACCTTTCACCCCTGCCTCGTTATACATATATATTAAGGAGGAAAATGTTTCAATATGTTAGACTTAAGAGTGAAATGGCCAGAGAAAGCATGGTGAAAGAGAATATTCCTTTATATCAAACTTTTGTGTAGTTTGCTTAGCTAGTATTCTATGACTATCACTAAGTGTTGCATTTTATGATTTATGATGAAGTGTTGTATTTTATGATTTATGATGAATGTATTTTCATGTTGTTTATGATTATGATTATCACTGTTACTTGTATGTACACTGAGAGCTTAAGCACTGGAGACAAATTCCTTGTGTGTCCAACCACACTTGGCCAATAAAGAATTCTATTCTATTCTATTCTATTCTATTCTATTCTATTCTATTCTATTCTATAGAAATGATAGATAGATAGATAGATAGATAGATAGATAGATAGATAGATAGATAGATAGTGTATATTTTAGAATTTATTCAGAATTTAAATAAGCAAAGAGACTATAATATCCCAGCACTTTTGTTCTTCTGCTTTTGTTTCATTGTTATTTTAGCACTCAAAAAAAACCCCAACAAAGTTTATCTTGATTAATTCTTTACAGTGTGGCAGGGAAAATGAAACAGCAAATATGTCTTATTCAGAAAAAGTTTATGAGTTCCATGGTTTGGCTTTTAGCGTTTTGCATATGTTCATGTACCACTTGATTAGGCAGATAGTGAGACTCCTGTTGATTATATTGCTTCTATACTGGTTATTTTCCTCTGACCTGCAAGCTAATCATTTTAACATTTGGACTATGATCAATTACTAATTTTACCAGTAGCATTTTTCACAATCTTAGGTGCCATTTGAGGGCACCTCAAGGGGATGGTCTAAGGTGATATGATATGACTTGGTTGCTTCTCTCCTGGTTAGTTTGCCTCTGACCTGCAAGTTGATTGTTTTGATGTTTCAGTTATGGTCTTTCAGTGTCAACTATCAAGAAACAAATTCTTTAAATAAAAACAACCTAGAGAGGTGACCCTAGATTATGTCTTTTATTTAAATTATTACTTGGAATTGACCAGTTAAGAGACAGATCTGGGAGCAGTTTTGTTTTATGCATCCATTATTTGATTACTACAAAATCAAGTGAGGACCATGCATTTCTGAAACAATCAAATAGCACCTCTAAATATATTGACCTCAAAAAAAACACCTGAAATAGTCCTCACAACTGGGGTTCAGAATAGTCAACAATCAATCACATTAAAGTAAGTTTTAATAATCAAGTGCATTTCATTGAGCAAAGGAACAAAAATCTAACTCATCCGAGGGAGAATGTGATACTTCCAGAGAGTTCTATTGTATCACCCACAGAATTTGATTTGGGATATGAATCAGAGAATACTGCTTTCCTTTTGTGAACTTTCCTTATATTTCCACCCTCTTACTACAGAAGTATCACTGTTAGGGCTCTGCAACTAGTCCAAAAGTCTGGAGCTAGATGGTCTGAAAACACCACAAACAAAATTTCCCTTGCTCAAGTCGCATCCTCTTCTTATAAGAAATCCTGAGGAGAAGAATAGGAGAGAGAGTTAGGGGTAATAAAATATGCCAGTGAATTTGTGGCAGACTGCAAAGGATGTTCTTTTCAGGAGTCTCTCATTATTGGAGATACAATTGATTTGTTCAAAGTCTTTCCTGATCATCCTGAGAGTTTTTCATCTAAAATTGTCCCACCTGTCATGATCAACTGATAACATGGATTTTAGAGAGATGAAAACAAATGGCAGACCATATTTTGATCCTCTCTCTAGAGCAGTGGGTGACAAAAGAGCTGAGGAACCTCTTTCTAGAGATGTTTGTTGAGTATCTACATTAAGAATGTCAGAGCAAATAATATTTATTTTTTAGTTTACATTTTTTCTTCTTCTGTCTTTATTATTTTTATAAATAACTCAAGGCAGCGAACATACTTAATATTCCTTCCTCCTCATATTTCTTCCATAACAACAACCCTGTGAAGTCATTGGGCTGAGAGAGAGAGAGAGAGAGAGAGAGAGAGAGAGAGAGAGAGAGAGATATCCAAGCCACCTTGTTGTCTTTCATACCTTGTTGTCTTTCATGCCTAAGGCGGGACTAGAACTCATAATCCCTTGGTGACTGACCCAAAGTCACCCAATCAACTTTTGTGCCTATGGTGGGATTAGAACTCACAATTTCCTTGTTTCTAGCCTGATGCCTTATCCACTGGACCAAACTTAATTGTAAGGACTCTGGTTATGTGTATAGCAGATTACTACTCTGTGGTTCTCTGCTTCACTTTGCATCTCCACAGTGGATTGTTTTGCTTCAGTTTCATATATATATATTTCAAAATTAGGGTACAATTTGGACTCCTCTATAATATTTTTCTGCTTTGCAGCCAAGAAACTGCATTGAATAATCTACCATCATGCTAAAAAAAAAAAAGGAGGGATTAAACAAAACAAAGATGGAACTATCCCTGAGGATGTACAAAGTTTGGATTTTTTTTTTTAAATAAATCCAGCCATCCCTCTTACAACTGAAAGAGCTTGAAATCACAGAACTTGTGGTGCTGGGAGGGTGTTGGGTTGTCTTCCCTGTTCCCATCCTTTCCAAACATTTTCCCCTGAAATTGTAACAATGGTGATAATAAAACCCAAATTGCAGAGTTCTGGTTCAAAAGAAGAAAATGGAGAGATTTTTTATTTCTGAAGCCCAGGGCTGGAAACAGTCCTTGAGCTCCACTCAGCGTCACTTTTGGGATTGCCTGCTGTGTGTGAGTGTGTGTGTGTGTGTGTGTGTGTGGAAGAGGAGGGGGGATTTCTGTCTCAAAGTTGTGTATTCCTGTAATTTTATAGGGTTTCTGGAAGATGAAAGCCGCTCCAGCTAGAGAACCGAGTCGGGGAGCAGAGGTGGCGCAGGCAAAGTTGTCATATTAGGGTGATTTATCAAAGGAGCAGTTGAAATATTGATAAAGGAAGGAGAGAGGTAATCCAGGGAGAGAAAAGGAAGGGAGAGGGTCTGGGCACGAGAAAGGGGGAAAGGATGCTGTGTTGAGTTGTCCAAAAAAAAAAAAACATACCCTCAACCCTGAGGATTCGTGAAAACTGGTGCAGTCTGCAAGGCTTCTTAAGACAGGAAAGGAAACTCACTTCCTTGCTGCTTCAAGTTGATCTTGTTCTTGAAGATAGAGGGGGGGAAGGCTATCTTTTGCGATGATGTGGCTGCTGGACTATTAGATCTGGGGAAGAATTTTTTAGTCGGCTTCTCCTTTGTCACAGTGGATCTGGATTACTCAATCATCCAACTGGCCGAAGACGAAGTACGCTCCAAAAGGTAAGAGTTTTCTATGTTCTTTCCACATTCAGAAAAGCTTGAGTTGATTTTTTTTTTTTAGGTTGTGAGGCTTGATAGGAGTGGAAATGTTCCCACTAATTCCATCCAACTCTGATTGTTTTACACCGGTAGTTTCACTTTGGTCAAAGTTGCACATTGTTCTTGGCAAATATATATATATATATATATATATATATATGATCAGTGAGGAGAGAATGAAGTTTAGCCAGCAGAAAGAGAGACAAAGGAGATGTCGATGTTGAGGATAACAGTCTTTAAGTCAAGGAAGAAGTTTGTATCATTCTGTTCTTTCAGAAAAAAAAAATTGCAGGAGAAATAAAAATTGAAACATCCTAAAACTTTTTTCCCTCGTTTTATTTCCTCTTTAAGAAGTGTTACAGAATTGCTCCCAAAATTCCTGGTTAGTGCTGATTGAGGACTAGGATGGCTGCGGAGGATGGAAAGTGAAGCTGTGCACAATTATAGGATGCCAAGCTAGGAAAGGACAGTATAGAGAGTGAGAATGAATCATCTGAAGTTTATCAGAGTTACAACTGAGAATAATTGCCCTTTTGCTCCAATTGGTTGGCTAATCGTTTAAAGAAATATGCATAAGGTAATTGACTTCAGAGATTGGTGTTTACTGTGATCAGTGGTAGCTGCGTAAGGAAAAATCAAAGGTTTCGGTAAAGAAAATAGGATGTTCTCAGAAACAGGGCAAAATGATAAAACTGCATTTTTAAACATTACCGTTTGGAGATGACTGCAAATCCCCATATTAGCCAAAACAGAGACCTCCTGTTTCTATATTCCTTCAGGAATATTTCTTTTGTGCCCCCAAATCTAGCCAAGGCAACTTCTGAGATGGAGTTGAAATGCTCACCAATGGGTTGGCTTTCAAACCAACTTTATTTCATTTAACAACACTGAACAGGAAATGCACATTTGGGGTAGACAAGCTGCGTCTGTGACAAGAATTTAATCTGGTTTACATTTGCAGAGGTCTGTGTTTGAAGCATTGTACTCCAATCCTATGTTTTATATACTATGAAGCACGTTTTCCTGGGTTTTTGTGGAACTGACTTCTAAGTAAACATAGGGAGAACACACAGGTCACAGTTTAAGCAGAAGGCAAAGGTCACGCCTTAGAGAAGAAAAAAAAGAAATTGAATTCCCCTATAGTTTTTGAAACACTTAAACTTCAGCTCTTTTCCTTTAGCTGTTTTTTGCATATTTGTGGGAGGAATTTTCCAATAATAATCCTGGATGGCATTCCAGTCCAATTATTAGCTTTTTAAACAATCCCTCTTCACCCATTATTTTTGCACAAAATTTCTATTGGAATCAGTCTGGCTCCCTTCCAAGGAATATTAACTCTAATAAACCCTTTTTTATTTATTGTAACATATTTTCACTAAGAAGAGGGGCGACTTACTGCTTTCTCCCTATCCTGTTTTCCATTTCTTACCACATTACTCTTCATTATAAGTCAGTGAAGTTGGATTTGCTTCTAAGGAAAAAAAAATGCAACCTTGGGCAGTCTGAACTATACAACCCTCACTTAGAGATTAGATCTTGGATAGTTTTAATGCGTCTACGTTTAGGTTTTGGAGAAAGTGACTCTGTAAAAACAGCCATTTATTTTGACAGCAGATATAACACTGGCCATGTTACTTCCAGTGTTGATAACTCCCGTCCAGACGTGTTTACATGACCAAACACAGCAGTAGTTGTAACTACTGTACAGGGATTCAGTGGCCCAAAGAACAGTGGCAAAGGAACAGTCTTAATTTGCTCAAATAGTTAATACAAGTTATTAATATTACCTCTCATCAATGTCTCTAGCAATGGTTATTGGAGAAAGGAATAATGGGATAATAATTCTAGAAGCAAGAATAGTGGATAATGAGAGCTTCGTCATTGCTTAATGCTTGTTGATAATTATGGAATGTGAGCATATAGACACAACAACAGTTTAGTGCCATTGATTTAAATGGCAGATAATTAAGCAATCTCTGCTTATTAACGACAATGGGAATTTAAGTAGTTTGTTTCAACTGGCCAGTGGCCAAGGTTTTGCATAATTAGACCAATGGCTATATAACACACACATGCAAACATATACACACAAACATATGTGCCACAACAAAGCTGAAATTTAAACATTTTTCCCCTTTTTTAAAAAAAGTACAGTGTCTGCACTTTGTTATGTGTTGTTGTTATTGTTATTTTGTAGGAAAAGGGTTGTTTAGGCAAAATGTCTATTCTTTTTTTTTTCCTTTTTCTAATTTCATCTGCACCACATTAGGGGATGTAAAAAAAAACAACCACACAAAAAACCTAAATGTGTCTGAACAAGAAAGAAAATGTTCAATGCAATTTATTAAGTTTTTTTAGAACAATGTCACCGTCCCCTTCTCAGTAGGGACAATATTAAAGGTGCATTAGCTTCCTTTTTCATACATGACTATTTCTGCACGTTAATTGTAAATGCCTTTAATCAAATTAATTGGCAGTTTGGAGAATCAAATATTCTTCTCTTCCTTCTTCCTGCTTATTCTTTTTGTCCTTTCGAGAAAATCCAGACAGACAATTAAAAAAAAAACACACACAAAGAATGAAAACAAGCCATGTAGTGGGGCTTCATTAACAAGAGACTCCTTCTGTTTGAGGTATCATGATTGGGATTTACACATAATGACATTGTTTGGAATCTATTTGTCCTTATTACAAAAAGGACACCTTCAAACTTGGGGATCCCTTTAGTTCACATCTCTAATTACTCATTCTAGGTTGGTTTGAAGGCTCTTTCAGACAACCAGTTGCAAACCAGGATGTTCCAGACAGTTCCAGACACTTCGTCTTACGTCAAGGTAAGACATGACACCATCTTGAAGCAGGTAATGTCCAATATTTACAATATTCATATATTCAATCAACTGTTTGTTGTGTCTGTTGAAAAGTGTGGCTTTTGTGGCAACAGATGAATGGAGAAGGACAATCTATAGGAGCAGTTAGTTATCAACCCCTTCCATCCTATTGGTCTGGGCCTTGAATCTTGAGAATGCATATCTATAATATAATTTGTTCAATATTGGCAATTTTAGCCTATTTGGGTCTCTTTTGTGAGGTGTTAAACTGGGGTATCTACTTTGAATCACATATTTAGGAGCTCCCCGTAACCATCTTAATTGTGAACCGCCCCAAATCCTGTTCTCTTCCCTTCTGTATTGCATGAATTCTGCATTCTGAGCTAATCTAACTGATCCAATGGAAGGGAAATGTTATTTCTCATCCCTTTGTGTGTGTGTTTTCCCATGGAATTCAAGGACAAAATGTTCTTACTTATGTTAGAGGATGTGCATAAGAAAAGCGTAAGAAGGCGGGTCACACCAGAATCTGCCTTGCAATTTCTGGGTTCCCTTCAGCTTCTGTTTATTCTTGGTTTCCTTGAGAATTCCTGTCTGATGTCTCTTGGTGTTGTTTTAGAATGGATAAAGGTTCTCGAAGGTGATGTAAGTTCTACTGCTGGAATTGGTTACATGTCACTGAGGCCTCCTGGCTGTCTACACTTTCCAATCAGAACAAATCTCACAAAAGGAGCGATTGCCTACCCTGGGGATTGAGTGGAAGCGTTCAAAGCCAGGAAGGCTATGGATCTCAGATTATTGTGCAATGAAAACCAGGGATTCCACACTGATGCCTTTAGCACTGCAAATTCTCTTTGTAGAACATGTTTTACAAGTATATTCTCTTCTGTCAAATTGAATGGGAATGGGTGAAAAGAAAGTAGATGTTACAAGATGTTTTATGATTATTATTATTTTGGTCTGCATCATCCCACATGCAAGCATACAAGATCTTAGATACATCAAGAAGGGTTTGGTTCTGCTAGCAGAGAAAGAAGCAGAGGTCTCCCTCCTTACAACAAGACTTCCTAGTACAGATAGTCCTCAACTTATGATCACAATTGAACCTAACATGTCTGCTGCTAAGGAAGGCAGATTATTGAGTCTTGCCCCATTTTATGCATTTTTGCCACTGTTGTTAAGCGAATCACATGGTCATTAAGTGGATCTAGCTTCCCCCATTGACTTTGCTTGTCGGAGGCTGACTGGTGATCACAAGACCCCCAGGCTGGTTGTCCAATAGCTGGATTTTGAGCACATGACCATGGGGATGCTGTAATGGTTGTAAGTGTGAAAACGGGTCATAGGTTACCTGTTTCAATGTTATTGTAACTTTAAACGGTCACTAAACCAATGGCTGTAAGTTGAGAACCATCTATACAGCTCTTCCTAAAGGAATGGATCTCACCCTGGGGAAAATCTTAAGAATTAAATCTGGGGTGTTTTTTTTTCTGCTGCTTGTATAACTAGACTTTAAGAATCAAAATCCCTTTCTCAAAATCCTTTTCTTATATTTCTTGGCCCTGCTAAAATAGTAGAACAATGTACTTGGAAGAACGAGGGACGTTTTAGGTGTTAATAGGCCCCTACATGCTGAATTTTCAATCGGGGAACAGGATTAGTAATAACTAGACATTGTAATCTCTTCCACTGCTCAGTAAGTGGGAGACTTTGGGGGGGGAATGGCAAACTGCAGCAAGTGCTCATTTGCAATAGTGGCGAATATCTGTAGCTCGGGTGGAGGATGAGGGTGGAGGTACGTTCTCCAAGCTTGTGGGTTGATTTCGTTACCAGGCTAGGTAACGTCTTCAGCGGAGTTTAGGGGATGTTGGCGTTCTTCTGTTTATAAGGGCTTCAGGTGTGGTTGTGTCGAGTGAGGGTCTTGTGGAGGGTCTTGGGATGGGCCAGGTGTGAGTCATCAGTGGGGAGCTTGTGATGGGGAGGTTACATCCAGTCAGTGTCCTTGGGAGGTGAATTGCTGGTGGAAGAGGGGGGCTTGCGTGGGTTGGTTGAGGGTCAGGAGGTTCGTAAGCTGGTTGTAAAGAAACATTCAGAAGCCAACCCACAAGCTCGGAGAACAAACCTTCTCTCTCAAGTCCTTGTAGTTTCTTTTATATATGCCACTGGAACTCAACTTTTCATGCACTTAGAAACCTATCTATCTATTTAATCTACGGCATGTCATACATGGACTTGCAACATATCTTAACATTTCACCTAGATTTAAAAAAACACAATAAAATACAAATGTTAAAAGATAATGGATTTTGAGGCCAGCCTTTGGAAGTGGAAGAATAGGCTTGCAATGGATCTTCGCTTCAGAATGGACACATTCTAGGAAGTTTACGGAATATTAAATCTCTCTCTCTCTCTCTCTCTCTCTCTCTCTCTCTCTCTCTCTCTCTCTCTCTCTCTCTCTCTCTCTCTCTAACCAGAATGTCCTGGTATTTCTGTCTTAAATTGAACAGAGGTATGCTCAGCTAAATTGGAGAGGGAATAATACAGAGAGGAGAATTTGTTTGGCTCATAAGAGTTTTCCATTTGTTTTCGCGAACAGAGACATTTGAAACAGATGATTAAAACTTGGTCACAAATGTGGGCTCTTTCAAAACACACTTGGACCCAGGATTATGTTTTACTAGCGCACGCATGCCCGTGTACACATACACGCAGAGACATTTTTTTTCCCTTTTCCCTACAACATTTCTCAAGAATGTAAACAAACCAGGCCTGAAACATCTGGATTACACATTTTAAATCAACTCCAGTATGTATCAGAATTCCAAATGCAGGCAGCTGCTGCTTTCCTTGTCTAAAGAAGGGTGTGATAAAACCCATGCATTGTGTGAAAATTGCTTCTTTCCTCTTTGTCAGGCTGGTCTGTGAACTTCGCAATGGGATTCCTTATAAACAGAAACGACAGTAACATCCAAAGGCAGACAAACCCCCCCCCCATCTGAGCTGGACCGTTTAGCCATTAGTGCAACACAGTCCTGTGGATGTTTACTTACAAGTCAGAAAGAATCCCACATCTGTGTATAAAGAGATTCCATATCTTGCACATCCGATTAAAACTAGTGAAGTTGCAAAAATTGATATTTCCTAGCTTGGAAATATGCAACTTGAGGGAGCCGGAATATCTGCTTCAAACAGAAGCCAAATATTATCAGCCTCTGACGTCCCAGGTTCAAGTCCTGAGTGCTGTGTGAGCTCCCGTTACTTGCTCCAGCTCCTGCCAAACGAGCCGTTCGAAAACATGCAAATGCGAGTAGATAAATAGGTACCACTTCAGTGGGAAGCTAACAGCATTCTGTGTGCCTCAGCATATACAGGTGGTCTTCGACCGTACAACCACAATTGAGCCCAAAATTTATGTTGTTAAGTGAGACAGTTGTTAAGTGAATTTTGCCCCATTGGACAACCTTTCTTGCCACAGTTGTTAAGTGAATGCCTGCAGTTGTTAAATTAGCTACATGGCTGTTAAGTAAATCTGGATTCCCCTTGACTTTGCTTATCAGAAGGTCAGAAAAGGTGACCACGTTGACCCCAGGACACTGCAAATGTCATAAATATGAGTCAGTCTGAATTTTGATCACATGACCATGGGGATGCTGCAATAGTTGTAAGTGTGAAAAACAGCCATGTCACTTTTTTTCAGTGCTGTTGCAACTTTGAATGGTTACTAAATGAACTGTTGTAAGTCAAGGACTATCTGTAGTCCTGCTGGCCACCTGACCACAGAAATGTCTTTGGACAATGCTGGAAGCTCTTGAAACCTGAGAAATAAAAGCTCAGTGAGAAAGCCTTGTGATCTTCAACCCATGGCTTGGAGACCTCTTGACTGGGAGTTGGAGGACATCAAGATTGTATTATACTCCCAGTGACAGCAATGGGGACACGAAAAGGTCTCAACTGCCCCTGAAATCAAGCTCAGAAATAAATATTTGCAGAGGATGAACAATAGCCTGTATGTTCTTCAGTTTTATTCAAGCCCAATCTTCTTATCTACTGATGTTAGGTCTACAGAAATAAGAGTAGGAGAAACCTATGTCAAAAATGGGTATGTCTAGTTTAATGAAGAGAAGGACGAGGGGGGACATGATAGCAGTGTTCCAATATCTCAGGGGCTGCCACAAAAAAGAGGGAGTCAAGCTATTCTCCAAAGCACCTGAAGGCAGGACAAGAAGCAACGGGTGGAAACTAATCTAAGAGAGAAGCAACCTAGAACTAAGGAGAAACTTCCTGACAGAACAATTAACCAGTGGAACAACCTGCCTCCAGAAGTGGTGAATGCTCCTACACTGGAAGTTTTTGAGAAGAGACTGGACAGCCATTTGTCTGAAATGGTATAGGGTTTCCTGCCTGAGCAGGGGGTTGGACTAGATGACCTCCAAGGTCCCTTCCAACTTTATCATCATCATCATCATCATCATCATCATCATCATCATCATCATCATCATCATCATCATCATCATCATCATCATCATCATATTGATCATCATAGATGGAAAATAATAATAAAATGCTGCTAAACTTTACACTTATTCTTAAAATACCAGCAACAACAATCCCAAATGCAATTTGCTACATTTCTTAAGGGCACATGATCTCATCCTACTACATGCCTTATTCAACCAAAGAATTCAGTTCATCTTTTCAGGCAAAGTTATGCCAACTCTGGGCCTTTATTCAAGACCCATTGTAGGTCTGACTAACTAGAGGGTTACCCTAACTCATGTTGAGATCTGGGGAATCCTGCTGTGAACCGTTCCAAGGTTGCTTTTCATTTCTGTTGATCTAAAATTATATGGCAAAACAAAACAGCAAAACACCAATTCCTACTGAACCCAATTAAAGAATGAATGAGTCCTTAGTATCTGCAGCATTCTTAACGGGATAGCGAGTTGCATAAGATGGGCTACATTCCAAAGTATGAAGACTGAAAATTTCCCTGATATTATCATGATCCGTAGACATAAGCAATAGAGGTTTGTTTGTTTGTTTCAAGGACATATTGTTTCAGACCAAGCCTGTTTTCACTATCTGAAAGGAAGCTAAATGACTCATATAATATTGAACGCACACACAAACCCTGAATTCAAATATAAATAAAGTAAACTTGGGAATAACTAAAGCTGAGTTAATAGCAGACACACTTTGCTTGCACAACTTCTCACTTTTAGCCTTGGGCATCTCCAGATAGGAGAGGAAATGGCTTCTGTTTGAAGCTGTTAAGAGCTGATCCTAGCTGGTAAGCCAAGATAGGCAACAATGGTTGGCTCCAAATATTTTGCTCTTTAAATCCTATCAACCTACAGAATGTCAAATTTATGGAAAGAAGATATTAAAACATTCAAGCTGAAATTGGGAAGCACTGTCATTATTTGGTCTTAGTTTCTTGCGTCACTATGCAGCTGTCTCTGGAGAACACTTTGAGATCATCCTACTTGGTTCTTTTTGGAACTCCAAAAAAAGCAGCAGATACCTCAGAATTTGAATCAGGACAGGACAATAAAAGAAAAAAGGACAACCGTGTTCATGGTGTGAAAAGGAACATTTTTTGGAATATATGCAGCGTTTAGGATAAATATTTCATGCATCCCAGTCTCTTTAGATATCACAACATAATTCTATGATCATTTGCCTCAAAGAGGTGGTGTCTATGGAGATTCTCAGTCATCCAGGTCATGGTTGTCTCAAAGGTGCTTTTTCACGAGGCAACTGGACTTCGTTGTTTTTCTTTGAAGACATTTTGCTTCTCACCCAAGAAGCCCCAATCAGAATTGAAGAAGCTTCTTGAGTGAGAAGCAAAATGTCTTCAAGGAAAAACAAGAAAGTCCAGTTGCCTCTTGAAAAAGCACCTTTGGGACAACAGAGCTGGTGATTTTATGAAATTAGTAATACAAAATCATACAGTTCTGTTCTGTAATCAAGGGTACAATCTGTACCCCCAGTGCTGTATATATCCTCTAACACACACACACCCCGCCCCAGATCATTTTCCTTTTCCATCCCCTCCCAGCATTGGAAAGAAGGAGATGCGAAAAAGCTTTTGCATAAGTAAAAAAAAAAAAGCAGCTTAATATATTTTAATAAAAAGGAAACATTTATCCAGGCCATTTGAACAAAGAGAAAACAACACCAACGGTTTCAGCGCTGTTTAAGTCTATAGAAATCATTCTGGCCCTCATTGTCCCAATCAGTAAAGTCCTGGGCTCTCCAAAACACCTTTGATCAATGATGGTTTACAGCAGATTCATGCTAGAAATCTCTGTATTTATTTCTTCACGCAAAGTGAAGAAAATTGGGAAATATCTTCTGCCAGTTCAGGGAAAAACACCTCATTTTACTGTAGCTGCCCTGAAAAGAAGCAGCCAACATGTGTTAATTATTACAGGGCCTAATATTGAATTACAGGTTTCCCCCTCCCCCCAAGCTTCAAGAAAGCTGCCCTATTTTTCCTTAACCTCCACAAACTAGGTGCCTACAATTATTCTTTCAAAGTTTCACTAGGCGATATCTCTGTTGGTGATTTGCTATCTTTCAAAAGAACACTGGGCTTCTGGTCCATGGGATATGAATACTGTTAAAGTGCGAAGTAAATACTTAAAGAGGATGAGGGTTCAGGAAGTCTTTGGGAATTAATAGGTGAATTCAAACTGGTCAGCTGGTTGTCATCTCTTCATGAATAGAGATAAAATACAACTGCTTATGGGCAAGGATCCAAGGAATCACATGGCTTGTTTTCTTGCTTGAGTAGGCGGCTAAATTTCTTACCATAATATTTGGAAAAACTGATGGAAGCTTTCGAGGCATTTTTGTGGCAACGTTCATGAAAAACAGGTGGCGCTCGGATTGTGCTGTGGTGGCCATTGTTTTTTAGCACAACTTTGTCAACATCCCTGATTTTGGGATGGAAAAGTGCTCCTTGCTCTCTCCATCTTTGGAAACGCAAGCGTTGTGGCTTCTTTAGTACTGGTGAAAAAAGGCAAGGATTCTATTCTCAATTCAAACCGAGGCATAAATTTTGATTTGAGGATTCCCTACAATGAGGGGGGTCATCATTTTCTGTCCATTTTAGATAGAGATGTGATGGTGCAGTGGTTAGAATGTATTGCAGGCAAACTCTGCCCACTGCTAGGAGTTCAATCCCGACTGGCTCAAGGTTCACCCATCTTTCCAAGGTTGGTAAAATGAGGACCCAGATTGTTGGGGGCAATATGGTGACATTGTAAACCTCTGAGAGAGTGCTGTAAAGCAGAGGTCCCCAACCTTGGCCACTTTATGATTTGTGGACTTCAACTCCCAGAATTCTTCAGCTATAACTGTTGCTATAACTGTGATTAACATTCAGTCTCTCTTGTGCCTTGTGCTATAAAAAATAATTCCCTTGTCACCCTTTTAAGTGGAATGTATCTTCCTCAATCTCAGATTCTCTACCAGAAACCTGGGAATCTGAAGCTTCTGCACAGGATCTTAGCTGTTCTCAGCATTGTGTCTTCTTGACAGACAGCTCGGATGTTTCTCCTAGGATCTGTTGGAGCCATTCTCCCAGCTTAGAACATGCAGCCCCAAATGTTCTTACCATCGCTAGGATCACTTTGGCTTTAACTTTCCACATCCTCTCCAGTTCCTCCTTCAGGTCCTGGTATTTCTTGAGCTTCTCATAGTCTTTCTTCACACTAAATCTATCACTACCACTGTCTTCTGGTCCTTGTCTACTACCATGATGCCTGGTTGAATGGCCACCATACCTGCCTGTGTGTCTGGATCTGGTGGTCCCATAGGATCTTAGCTTATGTACTGTCTATATTGATAATGGAGAATATTTACAGCTCAGGATTGAAATAAAGGGTCCTTCGTGATCTCTGAGCTTGGCAGATAGACAGGCAGACAGATAGATGATAGTTGTATGTCACCCAGAATCACTTGTGTAGAATGGGTGCCCATATACATTTGATAGATAAATAAACAAGCAAATAATGGGGAAACAGTTGCAAAAATGGACAAAATAAAACCCTGCCAGTGTTGGATTATAAATAGAAGAGGGGGGGGGAATGATAAATAATATCCTCACTAATTCACATATAGACACTCACACTTAAACACACTATCCTATTTGATGGCACATTCATCTTTTAGAAAAAAAATATCTGTGTTAGGTTTCTCTGTGTGGTTTCACCAAGCGAGGGAAAGGATTTCTGCCCCACCTTAATGAACTGAAAAAGAAGTTGTACTTCATAGAATAATGTCTTGGGGTTTTGTTTTTTTAAAAAAGTAGAGGCATAAAGTTTTTGGTGTTATACAAAGAAGCATATTCATAAAGAAAATGGAACTGTGGTGAATGAAAACAATATTTAGTTTGTTCTTTGCATTGCCCTGACTGGGAGGTTGGAGAAGAAAAAAGCTTTTAACAAGCTTAAAATAAAAATGCGAATTGTTGGTGGCTAAAATGAGTAACATTTTCATCAGGCAGGAAAATATTAATATTCTTGACAAATGAAGGGTGAAATTCTTCTGACGTTTATTCTACAGTGTCACAAATGATCAATGGCTGGCAGAGAAAAATGTCTAATTCTACATCACTTTGCCAATGACTGTCTTATTTCATGAATGCCTTAAAAGGAAGAGCTTTCAGTGCAATTATTTTATTGTCAGTTGGTCCACAATTTGGAGAAAAACATTGTTTGTATTTTTCTTTTCCATTCCTGGAGGCTCTTAAAACAAACCCCTTTCCTACTTCCCCTACATTCCTTGATTTGCTGGGATTTCAAACCAGGTTGGGCAACCTATACAGTATTTTAGGAATTGATCTTTTTTTTTTAGTGCTCCACAATTCTAAGAAGCATAAAAAATGAAGAGGGAGTCTGGGATTTGTAGCTCAGCAGCACCTGTCAAGTCACAGATCTCCCATCACTACAAGGCACTGTTGCTTTGGAATCTTCCATTTTTCTGCGCAAAGCAAGAAATCTGCAAACCGAGGTGCAAAATATCAAAAGGACCATTAGTACATACAACTGAAGTGCTGCCTGTTTTCATACACCACTGCATCATCAAGGCTGCTGTTTTGACCCCACTGCAATCGTGAAGTATTTAAGTTTGGATGCCCAAATGGTAGACATGTTCTAAAGATAACCCATTTTCAAAAGCTAGATTTGATTGATGATTGATTTCTGTGTTGCCCATCTCACTAATACAGTGAGGCTGGTTCCATAAAAGCAAAAATCCCATCTCTAGCAAAAACAAAAGACATCAAACATGAGTAAGGTGAATTTATAAGGTGAACCTCATCCCCTTGTATTCAATTGCATGTGAGTCTTGGAACAAGTAGCCAAATGTCTTAAAATCTAAACTGGCAATCTAAAATGTAGAGCCTATTTGTATTGTGCAAACTTTCACAGGGAAGGTTGGATTCAAAACTTATTTGGTTAAATCACCCACAGAAGCAGAGCTACAAAGCAAGGAGCATTAGATCAGGGTAACTGAGTCACTTTGGAATGCTCTCTGGACCTTCCATGGTCTTCTGCTTCTCCTGAATGCATTTAAAGATGCCACTTGCCTCCAAGTTGAAGCAGTTCAGGGTATTGGATTAGAAGACCTCCAAGGTTCCATAGATTCAAAGTGTTGCAGCTGGGCATCCCCACTCGAGGTTCTTGAGACCCATAAGTGCAAGCAATTCCAGCCAAAAGCAAACCCCGTGGGTCTAAGATATTTTAATGTGAATTCGTGTGAATATTGAGTCAAAAGCAAGGCCAGTGAGGAAATTTAACTCAGAATGTATCAGATCACGCCCCAACATCTCTTGACTCTTTGACCAAAAACGTTCCCATCTCCCAGTGAAGCTTCTTGGATGAGAAGCAAAAAAGTATTATTATTATTATTATTATTATTATTATTATTATTATTATTATTATTATTATTATTATTATTATTATTATTATTATTATTATTATTATTCCTTCTTCTTCTTCTTCTTCTTCTTCTTCTTCTTCTTCTTCTTCTTCTTCTTCTTCTTCTTCCTCCTCCTCCTCCTCCTCCTCCTCCTCCTCCTTCTCCTTCCTCAAGGAAAAAAAAACAGTCCAGTTGCCTTTTGAAAAAAGCACCTTTCAGACAATTATGACCTGGATGACTGAGAATCTCCACGGATATTTCCCATCACCCTACATGTCTCATGACAGCTGCCAATCAAACATCAATGTACAGCAACATGAGGTCTAATCATCAACTCCCAGACAACATTTGTCTTGCCTTACATGTTTTTGAGAAGCTTTCTTCTCTCTACGAACAGGAGGTTCCTTTTTTCAATTGTTTCAGGGAGCTTCAGGATTTATGTCACTTTTCTCTGAGGTGAAGGAGTGTATTTGAGCTGACACCACCATTTAAGGTGCCCAGGAGATCTCTTGCTGGTGGTGGTATTTTCTGTTGCCGGTCTTACTCTTTTCCTCCTTGGCTGCCCATCATTCCCAGTGTGGAAAAACGCCTTGTGAATTCTTCCATTGAGGTTTCATTTGGAAACGTGGGAAACCTGAGAGGCTTCAGTCCATCAGAGGTGAAAGAAGGACGTTAACAAAGGAACCCTGGCTTTCTTTCAAGTTAGTAAGTGCAAACAACCAACCAGGAAGGTTGAAGCCCTGTTCTTTTGGTTGCAACTTGGTAGGAGAAAGAGAAAGGGGGGATGTCTGTGGAGATTCTCAGTCATCCAGGTCATGGTTGTCCCAAAGGTGCTTTTTCAGGCGGCAACTGGACTTTCTTGTTTTTCTTTGAAGACGTTTGGCTTCTCATCCAAGAAGCTTCTTCAGCTCTGAAGGGTGTTCATCCCAAAGTGCATAGCTAAATGTCTATGGAGATTCTCAGTCATCTGGGTCATAGTTATCCCCAAAGTACTTTTTCAGAAGGCAACTGGCCTTTCTTGTTTTCCTTTGAAGACATTTTGCTTCTCATCCTGACCACACAAATTAACCTCCAGGGGGCCTCAACAACTCTCTAAAAGAATCCAAATGACCTGCTGTCTGCAAGGAGTATAAATCCTTCCATTCCCCAACATCCAGTCAAAGCTGAAGAAGCCTCTTGGTTGAGAAGTCCAGTTGTGTCCTAAAAAAGCACCTTTGGGAGAAAGGGGGATTTTTTTTTCCTGCAGGGTACTATTGAAACCACCTCCTTGTGGATGGAAGGACCCATTTGAAGCCTAAAAAGTGATAATGGTGAAAACCAACATGGTAGGGAAAGGAATTGTGGATTTAGAATAGAAGAAAGATAGGCTGAAAGAATGTTCATCAGCCTGACACATGAACTAAACCCCTGGGAAGGGATCTTTAGAAAATATATGACTCTAATATATGCTAATTATACTAGAGAAAAAAATATCGTTCCATGATTCAGTATTGATAAATCTGGGGTTGCTATCCTGTGGCTTCAAACTTCATTTAAAAGAAGAGATGGGACGAAAACATATTGCAAACATTCGGGGGGGGGGAGACAAATAAAAGGAAGGAAGGACACAGAAAAGAGAATAGGGGAATTCGGTTTTTATTCTGCCTCTGCTTTGATTCCTCTTAGCTTGAGACCACCACTCCTTCCCCTCAGATTTCTGATCCTGACAAAAAGGTTTTTTTTTCTCTTTAAATTCTTCAACGAGAGTTCTGTACAAACTGTGATGTCTTATCAACACAGCTGTTTCTGCTAATGGTAAGACTTAAACTATTTGGCAGGATAAGCTAAACATTCATATTCTCTTTATTCCTCAGCTGTTTCTAAAGACTTTCTTTTCCTTCCTTCCTTCCTTCCTTCCTTCCTTCCTTCCTTCCTTCCTTCCTTCCTTCCTTCTTTCGTTCCATACAAATCTGTTTGGAATATCTCTGGACTTCAATGGCATTTACACTATCTACAGTGTATGTAAGTAGGTGGGGAAATTACTTTATCTCCCCATGTACATTCTAATATTCCAATATTTAGTTCTTACCACTGTCTAAAAGAATCTACAAGATGGCTTTAAAATACAGTAATAGGTTATCTTTTCCTAGAACAAATTTTATCTTGTTTTTCATTATGGTGGTGATAACTACCACACATTATTTTCCGATCTGGTTTAAAGATAATAGGGGAAGGGGTTTTTTGTTTCTCCTGGAAAATTCACCATGCTGAAGTTGTTAGAAAGAAAATGAGAGACACACACACAGAGAGAGAGTGCCTATGGAACAGGCTTTTTCGTTACAAGGCTCTTGTTTTTCCAGACTCCAGACTCTAAGTAATCAAATCCTTTCAGTAATTCAGTAATTCTGCTGACCTTCTAAAAATCCCATTTGGGGGGGGGGGATATATAGGTAAATATACCTTTAAGAAAACACTCAGCAGATCTTCTCTATTTTTAGCTGGGCAGCACCTCGATTTTGCCCTCCCGCTTCTCCAACACATTCTGGAATGGGGGAGCTGGGTGGAGTGGGGGAAGCAGAGAAAAGCTTTAAATGTTTCCTTCAAATCTCCAATATATGAAGTCTGAGGAATAAATTCAAAGCAGGCCTGGATGCCTGAAGAAAAGTTAGAGAGAAATATTCCATTTCATTCAAGCACATCAAGGGTCTAGCTGGAGTCTTGTTTAGCTAAGGTCAGACTAGACGAGGTCCTCCAATAAAAATAAATCTCAAATTAATTATGGCCTCAAGCGAGGGGCCAGACGTTTGGAGCTGGTGTGCTGCAGTCTCGTTTTAGTAGTTGTTTCTTCTTCTTCTTCTTCTTCTTCTTCTTCTTCTTCTTCTTCTTCTTCTTCTTCTTCTTCTTCTTCTTCTTCTTCTTCTTCTTCTTCTTCTTCTTCTTCTTCTTCTTCTTCTTCTTCTTCTTCTTCCTCCTCTTCTTCTTCTTCTTCTTCTTCTTCTTCTTCTTCTTCTTCTTCTCCTCCTCCTCCTCCTCCTCCTCCATCTTCTTCTCCTCTTCCTCCTCTCCTCCTCCTCCTCCTCTTCTTCTTCTTCTCCTTCTCCTCCTCCTCTTCCTCCTCCTCCTTCATTTTCTTCTCCTCCTCTTCTTCTTCTCCTTCTCCTCCTCCTCTTCCTCTTGTTCCTCCTCTTCTTCTCCTTCTCTTTCACATCCTCCTTCTCTTTCTCCTCTCCTCCTCCTCCTCTTCCTCTTCCTCCTCTTCTTCTTCTCCTTCTCCTCCTCCCCCTCCTCCCCCTCACTCTCACCCTCAACCTCAACAGTCTACAACTTCAAAATGTTCAATAAGCCAAGTACATTACGGTGCAACCAGGTCTCACATGTTTTGGCTAACATTAACACTTACACAAAACGTGCACTGCCATTGTCTGCAGACACATACAAAGACAAGCTCTCTAACCTTGACATTACTCTTCCCATTGGAAAGTGTGTGTGGAAGGGATAGAAAATATTTGCAAGGAAATCTTTTGAAATTCTTGCAAGGAATTTCCTGTCTGTTCTGATTTAAGCAAAGAAAGGCTGCATGTCATTCTCTCCCTGGACCATGATGGAAATTCCACCAATAACACAGCAAGGTCCAGTCTGTACTTCTTAGTCCAACTTCAGGGAAGGCTCACAAGGAAGCTGATGCCCCATTTTTTTTATCATTTATGTGTACTGCGGGTTTTAAGCCAGCCTCCTCTATCCTGGCATCCTCCAGATGGACAGGAATTCTTTGAGTTCTTTGCACATCTGGAGAGCATCCAGTTGGGAAATGCTTGTTTAAATTTAGTAGAACCAACTATNTCTCTCTCTCTCTCTCTCTCACACACACACACACACACAGACCATAAACACCATAAACACGAGCAAATTCAGGATCAGAGTTCAATTGATAACCGGCCGGCCGGCCCTTTGCGCTCTCCTCTTCTTCGCAGGCGCCTTCGCCAAACAGGCGCCTCTTGTCTGCCCGGGTCCTGCGCGCCCGCCATCCTATGGAAACGCGCCTCCTCTCTCTGCATGGGGGGCAGCGGGGAACGACCCGCGGTCTCTGCGGGGTAGAGATGGGCGCAGTTGGGAGCAGCAAGAGGAAGCGGGGGGAGAAGGGGGGAGTCCGAAAAGAAACAACTTTCCGCGTAATGCGCCCCTTTCTCCGCCGTCTCACGAAAGCTTTTACTTCCTAGACTCAGAGGCTTTGGACTGAGAGTGAAACTTCTTGGATGAGAAGCGAAACGTCTTCCAGGAGAAAAAAAAGAAAGTCCAGTTGCCTCGGGAAAAAGCACCTTTGGGACAGCTACCTGGTTGGACAAACAGGCCCTTCCCTCTCCCCGGATCCCAAGACAGGAGATTTTGGCCCTTTCTACAGCTATGGGATCGCCTTGTTTGCATTGATCCTGTTGGGTTTGTTATTAGGAGGTTGACCAAACAACTGCTCGGGCATTGTTCGGCTCTATGCCCGGTTGTAACAACTCAGGGTCCCCTCCTACCTTTTAGAATGGGGAGCGGGCGCTCCTGATTTCAGCCCCAAGGCAGGGAGCAGGCAGGGGCGGTGGAAGAAGGAAGCGCTGGGCGCCAGTCGGGTACCAGGCAAAGAGCCACGCTGGGCGCTCTTGCTGAGGGCTCTTTCCCACTTGCAGGAAAGAAATCAAGGGGTCTTTCCAGACAAGGGAACGGGTCGGTCTTTTTGGAGGTTGAGTTCCAAAATTCCTGCTGCATCCGAAATCAAGATTTTTCGTGGTGATGGGGAGAGGGAGAGGCTTCGGTTTTCCTGGGTCTTGGACTCGCCTTTGAACAGAAAAGAATTCCAGGGGGGAGAGCAGTTCAGACAGAGGCAACCCCGAGCCAAAATCTTGGAAGAGGAGAGCGAGGGTGATCGCTATTAGTCCCTTCCTTCCTTCCTTCCTTCCTTCCTTCCTTCCTTCCTGGCTTTTCTTGTTTATTCTCAGGATCGCTTCCCCCGCCTTCCCTTTAAAGCCACTTCCGTCAATTTCAGGTTTTTGGACTTCGTCGTTGAGTTTTATTGCCCCCCACACACACCAATTCCCACCCGTGGGTCGCCCGAAGGTCAAATATGACGTCCTGCTCTTCTTCGGAGGCAGCCAGGAGTGTTGCAATTCTTCACCGGGAAGAATCGAGATCTTTTGGGAAATGACTGCCGGAGCTGCTGTCCTGGGCACTCCGGGCTTGCAAATAACGTTTCCCCCCCCCTCCCAAAATCCACACTCAAACCTATAGGCTCTGGCTGCAAGTACTGGTCGGTCTGCAGAGGAGGGGGGAAGCGTAGAAAACTCTTGTTTCTACTTTGCTGTTTCTTCTCTCCCCTCCCCTCCAGGTACCGGTACTATACAGGTAGTCCACAACTTACAACAATTCACTTAGTGACTGCTGAAGGTTACAACGGCAGTGAAAACAGAGACCTATGACCGTTTTTCACACTTATGACCGTTACAGCATCCTCATGGTCACCTGATCAAAACTCAGCAGCTTGGCAACCGGTTCATATTTATGACGGGCCCCCAGTGGGGTGGGCTGTCAGGTGATCCCCTTTTGCGACCTACTGAGAAGCAAATTCAACGGGGGGGGAGCCAGGTTCACTTAACAACAGTGTTACTAACTTAACAACTGCAATGATTTACTTAACAACGGCGGCAAGAAAAGCCGTAAAATGGGGCAAAACTCACTTAACCAATGAGTTTCGCTTAGCAGCCTACATTTTGGAGCTCGAACGAGGATTACCTGTACAGATATTCACTTTTGGGATGGAGTTCAAGGAAAGGGGCTAGAACTGGCTGGTTTCCCCCCCCCCCAGTGGTAGAGCAAAGGCGTCCGGGGGGGGGGGCAGGGACGGAGAGAGACCCTCAAAACCAGGGAGGCGGCGACGGCAAGCGAAGAGTTAAGCCCGACTTTTTTTAATTGAATGCCAGTGCCAGTGGCCCCAGGCAGAAGGGACCTGACCCCGCTACAGCATCCAGATGTGTGCGGGTCTCTGGGGACTCTTCTGCAGACCCACGCTTGGATTGTAAAAGTAGACAGGACTGGGGAGGGAAGGGAGGGAGGGAGGGAAAGCCGAGGAAAAGGGAGTCGGCGGTGGGGGTCTTGAATTCCCTCTCCTCCCCGGCGGAGGTGGGCTGAATGGCTGACAAGCAAGAATCCCGGCCCCGGTCACGTCCAGGTTGTGCTACGTCTGAACT
>NW_015387303.1:130891-134457 GCF_001527695.2 Protobothrops mucrosquamatus | reverse complement strand
GAGTGGAGTTGAATAGATGGTGGTGGGGGGCTAATTGGGAAGAGGAGGGGGCCGAGGAGAGAGAGGGGGGGTGGGTAGATGGGCGGGGGAGTCTCCTCCATCCCAAACCTTCTCTGGAGGGAAGCAAACGCCGACCTGAGCCGACATCTCTCCCCCCCCCACCGCCCCGTCGGCGCAGCGGATGCCGCCGCGCATCTATTTTGGAGGCGGGGAGCGAAAGGGAACTTGGGGGGGGCTCTCGGGGTCCCCGCAGGCAGCCCCCGTCTCTCGCTGCCCGGTCGGATTAAAAATCCTGAGCAAGAAAGGAGGGGGAAAAAAAAAGAGGCTGGACGTGGCAGAAGGTAACGTGGGGTTTTTTTTGGGGGGGGAAGAGGTAGGGATAGAGGTAAAGAAAACCTAACATGCTCCCAAAATGTTTTTTTTTTTAAAAAAAAAACAAACCAAAAAAACCGTGGGGCGGTCCTTTGTATTTTTTTATTTTTTTTTACATTTTCTAACCCACGTTTTTGGGGAGCCCCTCCCGCCTCCTTCAAAGCAGGGGAGCGGCCGACTCGTTTCAGGTCGCGGAACGGGTGAAACGAAACAGACGCGTTGAAATAAGTTTGGGAGATTCCTTCAGATCCCCCCCCCTCTAAGGCGGAGAAAGGCGATCCTACCAGCCTCAATAATAATGGGAATTATAAGCGCCTCTCTTCGCTTCGTGAAATGCCTATTTTTGGGAAGGGGGGGGTTGATTCTGCAGAGTCGGATGGTTCTGAGCTGGGGGGTGCTCGTGCGAACCGCGGAAAAAAGCCACAGGTCTTTGTCACCGCGGTATCTTCGGGACGGGGGGGGGGCGAGGCGTGAATTAAGGGTGGGTGGATGGGTGGGTGGGTATGTCGCCTCTTTTTTTATGGCAGGGGCCATAAAAGCAGACCGCGGCCCCAATACGGGCTGCTCTGTCCTTATTTTTGAGTAAACGGTCCAGACAGTGGATGAGCGCTTCGCGGGTGTTATATCTCGTTTTCCTTCGGCCCTCTATTTTAGCTCCCTCCCAACTAGGTGGGGATGCTGAATTCAAGAAATCTTAGCCCTAAAACAGTCAGCGACCTGGTATTGGTTTCGTCTTCACCATCCTTCCAAATTCCAGGAAAATGGTATTGACAAGAATCACAACAACCGAAGTAGAGTTGTTGTTGTTTTTTTAAAAAAAAGCTTTATATGACTTATGACTTTGCTTTAAAACGGCCTCAGGTGCCAGACTCAGGGAACCGGACGGATAAACCCGTGCAAAGACCAGAGTAAGAACCACAGAGCAGAAATCCATTTACTTCCGAGGAAGCAGGCTTCTGGGTGGCACTGTACAATCCCTTGATTGACTCCCGTAGGATCAGGACCTCCCAGCTCGACCATATAGCGGTTTACACTAAAGAAAGACCTGTTGAAACCAACGAGACTTGCTTGAAGCCATCCCATCTAGAGGTAAAGCTATAAAAATCAATTGCAGAAATAAAGGAAATGGTTCAGTCCTTCCAACAGCTCCAAGGATTTAAAAAAAATATCTGCCCTAGAATAAATGTGCCTGGGTAGATCTGATTGAATTTAATAAGACTTGCTCCCCGATCTACTGGATATAAAATTACAGCAAGAGAGGCACGCACATAGGACACGTGACCAAAGCCGGTACCATTAGGACAATCCACAGGGAAGTTTGTAAAATCAAACTTTTTAAAAAAACAAAACAAAATAATAGAGAGAGGCAGCTGGTATAGTACTTCAAGCATCGGAGTAAAAGCCAGGAGACCGTGAATTCTAGTTCTGCCTTAAACTTGGAGACAAAAGGTGATTTTGGGGTCTCTCAGCTCAGGCAGTCTCCAAGAGTCAAGAGTGACAGGAAGGAAGGAAGGAAGGAAGGAAGGAAGTCCTACTTAAATACATCCACGCGTCTCTAAGAGGCAGTCTGTGACCATAGCACGTATAAATCCCAATGGGGGGCTGCGGGAGGAAATCAATCTAACATAGTTAACCCCGATCCTCCTATTACAACTTCAGGCTATTCTTTGGCCACGGATTTATTTTAAAGCGGGGTGATTCTAAGAGTTTTTACACGCCGACCATTTCCATCCGAAACGCGGCAATCTGGACTGAATTACAGATATCTTAAGCCTCGCCGTCTTCGAAATTTACTGTAACTCCGGGCAAGAAAAACCGCAGCCCCCCCTCCCAAAAAAAAAGAAAAGAAAAAGAAAAGGATGAATAAGCCCTACCACCCCCACACCCAAACGTGCGGGAAGCAAAACGGAAATGTAACGACACCAGCCGGCCTTCTAAGAATCGTGGCCAGGGTGCAGGTCCTAACAAGCGGGGGGGGGGAACGCTGTTTCCGAAACCAGGCGGTTAAAAGTGGGCTTGCGGGAGGCCAATGCCAAGAGTCCCCAGTTCTGGGTTGATCAGCTCTCCCCTCCCCTCCCCACCAGACGTATTATTATATATATTTAAGCCCTCCCCCACCCCGATGGGGGAACGCAAATAGCCCTCCTTCTGCCTTCCCAACCGGTCGGTAAAAAGTCGGAACGGTCCGTCTCCTCCAGAGTGAGCGATTCTCTATAACTCGCCCAAGCTCGGCTCTGGGGCGCACCCAGCCTTCTCTGGATCGCGAAGGCGGGCGGGCGCAGCGGCCGGGCCGAGTTTTCCTCCCCATCAAGTGACTTCACTTCCCAAAATTAGCAGGGGGTGGGGAAAAAAAAAAAAAAGACTTTTCATCCGGTGACTGTCGCCCTTTCGCTTTGCGCCAAGCGCGAGGGGAGTCGGAGAGCTCTGCGGCCGGACGCGCCTTGGAGTAGCGCGCAAGCGGAGTCCCCGAAAGAGGCTCGGAGAAGGGACGGGGACGCGCGCTCGGCGGCGGCAGTGGGGGGGGGAGTGGACGTCGGGAGCGCGCCGCGAGCAAGGCCGGCCCAAGAGGAGCCGCGGGAGCGAGGATCCGAGTTTGGGACTCTCGGAGAAAAGGGGCGTCTTTTGGGGGGAGCCGCGCGGAAACCGGGTCAATGTGGGGACCTTGGGGACCCCCGGCTGGAGATCGAGCTCGATGGACGGGACTATCAAGGTAAGAGGAGGGAGGCGGCGGGGGCGGCAAGCCCTGGAGACGGGGGGGACGGCGGAGGGGAGAAGAGAAGAGGGGCTCCACTCGCCGGAGAAGCGGGGCGGGAAGGGCGAGGGGGTGACTCTTTCGGCGAGGGGGCTCCTGGCTTCCCTTAACTCAAGCCGTGGTGGATCGGATTTTCCTTTTAATCCTCCCCCCTTGCTCCCCACTTCCTTCCAATTCTCTGCCTTCTAAAGTTTCGGGCAAACGCGCTTTGCAAAGTTTGCGCCAAGAAGGCTGGAAAAGAAGGAAAGCGGGCCGGGCTGTTGGGGTGGGAGAGAAAGGGCGCAGTTGTGAGCGCAGCGCAGATGCGAGCCTTCCCTCGCCTCGCCTCCGGCCAGCCCCGCCGTGCCCAATCCGGCCTTGCCGTCGGCTCCGCAGTTTGGCCTCCGCCGCCGGTCTGCGGCTCGCCCTGCGCTTTCCATGCCCCGCTCCTCCTCCTCCTCCT
>NW_015387303.1:111935-128853 GCF_001527695.2 Protobothrops mucrosquamatus | reverse complement strand
AGGAGGAGGAGGAAGAGAATGGGGGAGGAGGAGGAGGAAGAAGAGGAAGAAGAAGAGGAAGAGGAAGAAGAAGAAAAAGAAGAAAAAGGAGAAAAAGAAGAGGAGGAGGAGGAGGAGAAGGGGAGGGAGGGAGGAAGGAGGAGGAGGAAGAGAATGGGGGAGGGGGAGGAGGAAGAAGAAGAGGAAGAAGAGGAAGAGGAGGAGGAGGAGGAGGAGGAGGAGGAAGAGGAGAAGGAAGAGGAGAATGGGAGGAAGTAAGCTTAACCACCTCCTTTTCTTTTGCCCCCCCACCAGCCCACAACTGATTAGAGGGAGGGGGGCAGTCGGCCAGTTTGCCCTCTGTGAGTAACAAGTGCAACCTTGCAGCCCCAAAGGGAAGGACAGGAAGAGGAAGTGAGTGGTGGGGAACAGCAAGGATCTGATGATCTGGCAGTCCTGGAGCCGCAGCAAAGACGGGAGCTATTTTGTCTCCTAACCACATCTCCTGGAGATGAGCCCAGTTCCCTCTTCGGCCTCCTGGACTCCAGGCCCAGCCATCTGTCTTCCAGCTTGCTTTCCCTCCGGATTAAAGGGTGGCACGGCTGCCTTCCACTACACCCCTGGTAGTAAAGATGAGGGGCCATTTTCATTTGCCCTGGAAATCCCATTCGGAATGGCGGGTGTTGGTTTTTGCTCTGGGGCAGGGTTTCCTAACCTGGGTCATTTCCAAGGTATGGACTTCAACTCCCAGAATCCTTATCAATCACCAGGCTGGCAGTGGAATTCTGGGAGTTGAAGTCCACTTACCTAGAAAAGGCCAAGTTTGGGAAACACAGCTCTAGCAGTAGTTTCCAGCTGTTCCAGTCAGCTTTGCCAGTGGCAGGAGGGCTGGGAGCATTGAGAAGGCCTCTCCACCTGATGGAAAACACCCCAATCCAGGGCCAGGCTTGTGGGAGAAGAAGGTGGGAGAGTCAGAAGCTGTACTAAAGGGAATTATAAGTTGAGAAGCAAAAGCAAACACCCAAAAAGATAAATGGGGAGATGGGTTTGTAAAGCGAGTCTCCTCTCCTTGTATTTAGTTATGGGTAGGTCTTGAAAGAGATAAACAAATGCCTTAAAATCTAAAATAGAATTTGAGCCAATCACCAGGAGACCATGAGTTCTAGTCCCGCCTTAGGCGTGAAAGTCGACCAGGTGACTTTGGGCCCATCACCAGGAGACGTGAATTCTAGTCCCGCCTTAGGCGTGAAAGTCGACCAGGTGACTTTGGGCCCATCACCAGGAGACGTGAATTCTAGTCCCACCTTAGGCATGAAAGTCAACTAGGTGACTTTGGGCCAATCACCAGGAGACGTGAATTCTAGTCCTGCCTTAGGCATGAAAGCTGGCTGGGTGACTTTAGGGCAGCTGCTTACAGTGGAGTGGATTGGGTGGAGTGTCCCCAACAAAAACACTCCTTTTACCCTCCTTCCTCATAATCTATACAAACGGTAGAACTCAATAAATAGTTTTGTTTTCCTACCCATATTTATTTATTTCTGAAATGATTAAAAAGAGATCCGGCAGACCACACAACTTATAATGTGATTTACTATGGATCTCGGGGTAAGGTCTTGCCTGGCAGCATCCTTAAAATGGCAGCAAACAAGAGATCTTGGAGAAAGAGGATCCATAGTATTGCTAACAGCGATCCATCCACCCACTAATTTCTAAATACAGGTAGTCCTCAATTTACAACAGTTCATTTAGTGACCGTTCAGAGTTACAACGGCATTGAAAAAAAGTGACTTCTGACCGTTTTTCCCAGTTACGACCTTTACAGCATCCCCCTGGTCACGGGATCAAAATTGAGATGCTTATCAACTGACTCATATTTACGACGGTTGCAGCATCCCGGGGTCCCATGATCCACTTTTACGACCTTCTGACAAACAAAGTCAATGGGGGAAGCCAGATTCACTTAACAACCGGGTTACTAACTTATCAGCTGCAGTGATTCCTTTAACAACCGAGACAAGGTCTCAAAATGGGACAAAACTCATGTAACAAATGTCTCACTTAACAACAGAGAATCTGGGCTCAATTGTGGTCGTAAAGCTGAGGACTACCTGTCACAATCCAGTTGCATTTACCCCAAAACACCAGGCAACCCTCGGTGGAGACGAGACAGGGCTTTGATCCTTAAGGCTCCAACTTCAAAGCTTCTGAGCTGGCAGATGAAAAAGTCTCAGGAAATGGGCAAGACAAATATGATTTAAGGTCCCGGGTCTCTGGCAGGGGAGGGACACCTGGTAAAAATCCTAACGGCAACCGGCGTTTTTTCTGCAGCTGCAGCTCCTCCTCGTTTGCAAATTTGGTTTGCCGCAATATAACGGATGGGAGATCATTTTTAAGGACAGGCCTGGGATAGCTGAAAAGCATTTTTCTGCCTGACTATTTGTCCGGTTTCAGTTTCGGCTCTCGCTGCTGCAGGAATGCATCTGTGTTGCTGGAGTTTAAAGCACATAAATAACGCATATAACCTCTTCCAAGTGTCTCTCTTTCTCCGTTCATTTAGGATGTTTTATTGCTGTTATTCTAGAATGTGATCCGCTGAGTATCCAGCTTCACAAACGTCATTAAAACAAAATGTGGTTCACTCGTTCGTGGCAGAGCATGTTGTGTTACCCAGCCAGCATTGCTGATGGCGTAGTCAGTGCTATGATTTTAGTCGCTTAGGGTTTATTTAACAGACCACGGCTAACCCAAGCCTGCTGTCATGTGTTGTGTGGACACAATATTTGGGTTCTAAGTGTAAACCCCAATGAACATTAACATCAATTAACCAATAAAAGAGAATATTTATAACTCAGGGTTGAACTGGACACCACCATGACACCTCTTTGCCAGTAACACCCAGATAAGCAGAGATTAACACCAAGATTAATACTAGACCAGCAGTCAAGCTGTACACAATACCCTAATCAAGGAATTACCATTTCAGACAATTCAGACAAACAATCAAATGGTAAATAACAGTTTAATCAAGAAACCACCGAGAACACTAACAGGGCAAGTCACTTGTACATAAATAGAGAACAAACCCCACTCCTATCACTGATGTTGCGTAGTTGGGTAATGAAACGTCTGCAAGAAAACCACCAAGCTCAGAGAAGACCAAGGACCCAACATTAACACAATTTAAGTAAAATAAGTAACACTCTTGGGGTCTTAAATACTCTCGTATGCATTATAACTCAGTGGCAGAGAACTTTTGTTTTTTAAAGACCCTCTGTTTTTCAGTCCATGGGCCACTGAATAATTAGCTTCATATTCTCTCTTTCTCTCTGTTTTGGCAGGATTGGCAAATAGTTCTCATTGCCTAGTGTATTCTCTAAAAGGGATTATATAAAATATCTGTGTAGTACCAGATCAGAAACATCTGCTCTATCAAGAAGATAAGAATTGCTGCCAAGAGAAGAGAAATGTGTGATTCACAAGTGAAATAACATACCTAGTTATCATCCCAGAAAGTTTACTAAGTCCAGAATTTTAAACAATGTACAATCTTAAAATCACAGGGCTGGAAGGGGTCTTGGAGGTCTTCTAGCCCAACCCCCTGCCCAAAGCAGAGTCCTTATAGCATCCCAAAAGATTGTCCAACCTTTTCTTGAAAACCGCCAGCAATGGAGTACCCACAACTTGGAGTGGCAAGGTGTTCCACTGATTAATTGTTCTCACTGTCAGGAAATTCCTGCTTATTTCCAGGTTGGATTTGACTCTGACGAGCTTCCATCCCTTGTTTCTTGACTTGCCCTTTGGTGCTTTGGAGAATAATCAATACCCTCTTCCCTGCCACAGCCCTTCAAGTATTGAAAGACTGCTATCAGATCTCCCCTAACCCTCCTCTTTGTTCTTCTTCTTCTTGTGCCATATCCGTTATTGGAGGTTGGCGATCATGTTGGCGATCCTGTTTTTATCAGCAGCCGCACGAAAAAGTGCTGCTGAGTTTTGTCCAAACCAGTCCCTTAGATTTTGAAGCCTCGATGTTCTTCTTCTGCCTGGACCTCGTTTGCCTTCACTCTTTCCCTGGAGGATTAAATGGAGTATGCCGTATTTTTCTGGGTGTCACATCACATGTCCGAAATATTCTAATTTTCGTTTTTTAATTTTTTTGATGATTTCCCTTGGCTTTCCCAGGCGGCTTATCACCTTCTCATTTCTGATCTTGTCAACCCAGCTTATATGTAACAGCCACCTGTAAATCCACATTTCAAATGCTTCTAGTCTCTTCAGCTGGCCTTCTGTCAGAGACCAACTCTCTAGTCCATAGAGCAGGACAGAAAAAATATAGCATCTGACAAGCCTGATTTTCAGTCTTAGGCTTATGTCGTGACTGCAGAAGACCTTTTTCATTTTGAAGAATGCTATTTGAGCTTTCTCTATCTTCCTCTTTGCTAGGCTAAACATACCTAGTTCCCTTATGACCTCTTATCCTTATTGCTGCTCTCTGCAACTAGCTGCACACTGTTTGAAAGTTGCAGGACGTTTTCATCTACCCCTCACTGGAGAATTGTTCTCTGAGTAACAGTTCTTGGGAGGAGTTCCAGATGAATTATGTGGGGCTTGGAAGATACAGTAGCTAGGAATTCACTGGCAGAAGAAGTAGATAATATAAAGATCTATCTCTAAGTTAGAAGGCAGAGGGTAGGCACTCTTTGTGCCTAAGACCCGGAGCTCCTTTCTATCAGAGATGGAATTTAGTTGGCTAAACAGAAAAACTGCCCAATCTGGTAGCAACTATAAAAAAAAGTAACTGGCTTCTTATTCCTCATCCATTCTTCACCTTCTATTTAGTGTGGTGGCTTAGATGTTCTACGTGTGTTATGATTGTGGTAGCTGTCCTTCTCCAGAAAATGAAAAGAGAACCATAGTCAAAGTATGCATATTTTAAAATTCATATTACTATTATGGACCATCAGCCTACAGAATTAGATGGTCCTGAGCAACTACTGTAGCTAGGGATCAGTTGCAACAAAAAATAACCACTATGAGCTCTGCAATTTGGCTGGTTGCAGCCCTACAGCAATATGGTTTTATTATATCTCTGCAATTAGCAACGTAACTGAAAAACAGCCACTTCTCTCTCTCTCACTGTACCAATCCCTCAGGGCACAGACTCATGGTCATGGGGAAGCAGAGGAACTGGCTTTAAAGCAACTGCTTGCAACGATGAATGCAAGCCATGGAGCTCAACCGCAACTGTAAGAGCTTCTCTCTGCATTTCAACACATGCCTTTCATTAAGTGGTGAAAGCCTCTCTGTGAGAAGAATTCACCATGCATGGTGCAAGCCACCTGAATGAAATTCTTGCAGTGGTGACTGTATCTGTGCCCTCATCTCCCTTTAGTGTTTCCCTGTTTCTAAACACCAGCATTTTGCTCTAAGTTGATTAAACATTGCTCATAAAATATACCACTAGAGCAGACATGTCAAACACAAGGCCCGGGGGCCAGATGCGGCCTGCGAAGTGGTTTCATGTGGCCCGCAAAGCCATCCTGGAAACAGTGAGGGAACGGCCCCCGCAGCCTTGGCCCTGGCCCAGGCCGGCCAGGAGCCAATGTACAATTTTGTGGTGGCCATCTATGCTGAAACACATTCAGTCTTAGCTCCACAAGGCCGTCTAGAAACAGCGAGGAACCAGCCCCTGCTGTGTCGCCCCCACCCCCTGGGTGCATGCTGGGGAGGTGTCACCCTTTGTGAGGAATGAAGAAATGGACCATGCCTTGGTGCTTGCCCCAGTCCCACCCCCTTCACCAGAGACCCTCAGATCTGTCCCACTCCTGCCCAGGCCCCCACAGGCACCCTTGACATGAACGATGTAGAGCTGGCCATGCCCACCCAGTAGGCCACACCCACTCCATCCATGCCCACCCAGTAGGCCGCACCCTCCCTGGCCGCACCTCCCTGCACACACCCCCCCCGAGGGCAACCACCATGCTGATGCGGCCCTCAATGAAATTGAGTTTGACACCCCTGCACTAGAGGTATACGGCTCTTGGCGAAAGTGTGTCGTCTGGACTTTGATTCTGTATTGTTGCCATCTGTCTGGGGTCAAAGTGTTGCCTACCCGTGCTATAGCTTCCACACAGAGTTACTCTGATAAAGCAGAACAATTTTGTTTCCAGGCTGCATTAAGACCCTAAAACCCAAACTTTGCATTTTTATACATTGGTTCTGTTGTTCTGAACAAACGTTCTGAACATTCTATCCAAAAGGAAAATTATGTTTATATTCATTGTTATAAAAAGCCCTTCACAGGGCTGCTGCTTATTTCAAATTCATGGGCTAAGGATTTAAGAAAGCTATCTATTTTGGAAGTTATTCGCGAGTTGATGTGTTGGAAAGAGTTGCTTTCTCAGAAGACCTTCACTAGGGAAAAATACATTTTAAAGAAGGGATTTGCAATGAAGGAGCAGCTGGTCCATTGCAACATTCCAACCAGATGCTAATAAACTAGATTGTTCGGTAGTAAACTCAGTGATTTTAATAGAACTATTTCCAAGTGAATATGCAAACCTTACATGCATTCTTATGTAGATCTCAGATTGTAGCAGTTATTTAACTGAAATCTCTAAGATACAGGTTTCATGATGTTGAAATCATGGTGTAGTTATGTTCCAAACAATCTGAAACCACATCTGGATAGATCAAATTTGTTAAGTGTTTTGATCTGCCTACCTATCTATGAATGAATGATGAAATAGAGCGTCTAGTTTTTGCTTGGAATTTACAGTATTTTGTATATATTAATATTTTAAATTGATTGAACATGATCAACACGGTAAATCAATGGGACCTAATCCAATTGATCGTGTTTTGCATTGTTACTTTCCTGTACAGAATAATATACAGGAAATCCTTGACTTATAACCACACCTGGGAATGGAATTTCTGTTGCTGTGCAAAGTGTTTGTTAACTCAATGTTATCCAATTTTATGATCTTTGTTTTTGCCACAGTTGTTAAAAGAATCACTGGCTTATCCCATTTGACTTTGCTTGTTGGAAGCCAGTTGGGAATATCACAAATGGTGAACACTGGAACGCTGCAACCGTTGTACAAATTAAGAAAGAAAAACTATCTGGATTCACACATCCCACTAATTCATGAACCCACCCATTGTGGGCCAAAACCATGTTTTATGGCTTAGCCAATCATATGAACTCTGCCACTTGAGGCTTGAATAACTTTCAATAAATCATAGTTAAAGAAACTGTGGCTTAGCAGAATACAGAAACTTTAATTTTGTTTCCTATGGCCATCGCCCCAAATTCATTAGTGTTTCCTTTTATGTGAAATGGGACATTTGAGAAAAAGGATCTGGTTTGAGAAATTACAAGATAAGAGTAATCCTGAATTGTATTATTGTACTGGTTTAAGACTGCAATAAACTGACTGACTTGAGTTTTATTATAAAAACAGAACATGAAACTTGGCTGCTGCTGAGGAACTAAATTTGCTAGAGGCCCATTCGGAGAAGAGAGAAGCTTATTTTATTCATTTTTTAAAAAAATAAATAAATTATATAGCCACCCACCTTATAACAAATCCCAATTAAAAATTAAAAGGACATAAGAACCATGTTAAAACTATAAAAACTGAACACATTAAAAATAACAACCTGGCAACCAAGTCATGTAGTCTGTTCTCCCAGCGTCTGAGGAAAAAAGTCAGGTTCTCCGTACTTTACGGAAGGCTAAGAGGGTTGAGGCCTGCTGAAATTCAGGGGATAGAGTATTTCACAGGGCAGGCCTGTCACAGAAAAGACACAGTTCCTAGTTCCCATCAGATGGCAATATTTAAGGGAAGGGACTACAAGCATGTCCACCCCTCTCTGACCTGAAAAGACAGGTAGCTGTCCTTTGGGAAAGGTAGTCACACAGATAACCTGGCCCTGTGCCATCTACGGCTTTAAAGGTGATGACCAGCGCCTTGAATTGCACCTGGAAAGAAACTGGAAAACCAGCGCAACTTACCTAACAAAGGTTTTACATGAGCAAATCTATGGGACCCCGTTACTATGCATGCTGAACCAGTTGAAGCTTCTGTGTGGTCTTCAAGGGCAGCCCCACGTGGAGTGAATTGCAGTAATCCAAACAGGAGGTGACCAAAGCATGAGTGACATGTGAACATGATCTCTCAGTCTAGGAAGGGTCACAATTGGTGTACTGCAGGGGTCCCCAACCCCTGGTCCGTGGACCAGTACCGGGCCGCGGCATGCCAGCAACCGGTCTGCACAAACAAGCAAAGCCCCATCCACGGGATGCAGGAAGCACCACGCACCCTCCAGTCCACGGGACAACTTCTCTCCATGTAACTAGTCCCTGGTGCCCAAAAGGTTGGGGACCTCTGGTGTACTGGACAAACGTGTTCGAAATCCCTCACCCTAGCCACGGCGGCCCCTGCACACCAGCTCAGTCTGGGGAAGTACCACCGTTCCAGAGTCAAAAATGAAATATCATTTAGGTCCGGGGCCCACAAAACACACAGCTATTCTGACTTGAATTCTGAATCTCCCTTGTCTTAATCTAACATCTTAACCACTATATGAACAACGCTGATCCCCTTCAATGTTATGTGGATGGTAACATAGGTGTCCATGGAGGGAACAGATGACCCAAAATAGGTGAGAACATCACCATGCCAGAACAGCAACTTGTATAATGGCATTTGTGTGATAAATTCCCTGCATACATCCATTTTGATATTGCTGTGGTTTACTGTGGACCCTGCTAGATGGTTACCTTCTATGTATAATTTTAATAAAAGCATGAATCATATTGGGACACATTTGCCTTTAACTTAGAGAGGAAGCAAGAAGGCTGTTTGCCAGTTGATAAGGAGAATTAGTAATTGAACATGGTGGTTACCAAATTCTCTGTCCTCAAGGAGTTTTTTTGTATTGTAAGGAACTGCACATTATATTCCATTTATTATGTTTTTAGCATTGTATTCTGCCAGATGGGTGTCAGGCCTTTTCCTTCCCCTCCTTCTTTGTAGCTTCAACAATAATAGAATAATAGAGTTGGAAGGGACCTTTGAGGTCTTCTAGTTCAACCCCCTACTCAAGCAGGAAACCCTATATCATTTCAGACAAATGGCTGTCCAGTCTTTTCTTAAAAACTTCCACTGTTGGAGCATTCACAGCTTCTGAAGGCAGGTTGTTCCACTAATTAATTGTTCTAACTGTCAGGAAATTTCTCCTTAGTTCTAGGTTGCTTCTCTCTTTGATTAGTTTCTATCTGTTCTTCTTGTCCTCCTTCAGGTGCTTTGAGAATAGCTTGACTCCCTCTTCTTTGTAGCAACCCCTGAGATATTGGAACACTGCCATCATGTCACCCCTAATCCTTCTCTTCATTAAACTACACATACCCAATTCCTGCAACTGTTCTTCATATGTTTTAGCCTCCAGTCCCCTAATCATCTTTGTTGCTCTTCTCTGCACTCTTTCTAGAGTCTCAACATCTTTTTTTACATCGTGTGACCAATGTCTTCTGTTATGGGTTCTTCCCCCATTTTGTTGCTATTGTTTACTTTTGTTAAATGTATAATTCCTTCAAGTCTGGCGATATGATCTTCTGAAATAGGGGATGGTACCATTTATGTCAGCAGAAGCATTAATAAGCAAATAATGGGTTTGATATTAATGTATACAATGGCAGAAGCAGTTTTCCTTGTGACCTTGCAGAGCTCCAAGAAGTAGAAAATTAGGAATATCTCGTTGGGTTTGGAAACTAAGCAAGGTTTGGCCTGATTCGTACTTGGAAAGTGGTAGACTAGGCTGGACAGTTGGAAAGCTAGTCTCAAACCCATTTCCATTCTTGGCCAAGATGAATTGGAGTGACCAAGAAGTCACTAGAAGGCTGAACTAGAAGTCAACCTGAAGGCTGAACTTTTAAAGGAAGCATCTCAAAGAAAAAGTCATTGTATAACCATGTTTTCTTCAATAAACACCAGTCCACGCTATATCCTAAGCAAAGATAAAACAACTTAGGTCGGGGTCTCCAACCTTGGCAACTTTAAGACCTGTGGACTTCAACTCCCAGAATTCCTCAGCCAGCCAAGATTACTATGATGTACACAGCCATTCTATCTTGATGGAGATAAACCGACATACAGTTTTTCTTGCATTCAGATAATTTTCGGAAGCCTGTTGTGATTGAATTACAGAACTGAAAATACCTGTCAAAAGATGAAACATCTCTTCTGATGTAATAACCACAAACTTCTCTTGTCATTGCTGGAAAACACCCATTTCTGCCAGGATGACTTTACGATTGCCTGTTTCCAAGCGCAGTATAAATCACATTTTACTTGCAAAGGAAAAAATAAAAAGGGTTGATTTATTGACTTTCATAGATTTGAACTAGGAGGTGTCCAGATTTTCCCCTTTAATTTCTTGAAAAGCACTTCAGAATATATGTTACACACGTTTAAATTTATTGCAAACAGAGGGCATCTGTACAATTCATGGATCTTCCTTATGGATATAAGCAGTGCTTTTTTTGTATGAAAAAAGGTGCCGGAACTCACATCTTGTTAATCTTTTATTTTAAAAAATTATACATTCTTAACATAAATTTAATTTATTGTATTTAAGGCAATTGTTCATAGTAAATTTTACAGTAAAAATTAAAAAAAGGTTTTCAATTCACCAACGATTTTTTAAAATAAAGAAATCATTTACCTTTCGCACGTAGTCAATCACTGTACACATACCCACAAACGTCAGTTGTGTAACAAACAGGGCTTTTTTTGTCATAGAACGCCCAGAATGGAGTTCTGGCACCTTTTTTGGATGGAACCTTGTAGGGTAGGCAAGGCGGGTTGTATGATGTGTGTGAGTTCCGGCACCTTTTTTTTTTTAGACATAATGGTCACCGCCCGCAGTAAGCACTCAGCACGTGACCACACGACCAATCACAAGCCGAGCAGCGCCACAAGCCGAGCAGCACCATCACAACCAGCATGGACGAAGTACGCATGCATCGGACTCGACACACAAGCAGCCCGCATGCATCGTTTCAATGATTTTGCTGCCGATAGGGCGATTCAAGTCCACGTGGACCAAACATCAAATTTTCAAAAGTTACTTTTAAAACTTGGAAAATCTGTCAAAAAAAGGTGCCAGAACTCTGATCTGGTGTGTTCTATGACAAAAAAAAGCACCGGGTATAAGATTCAGCATCATAGGTAAGAGTTTGGGCCAATCTTATCAACCTGATCTCCTCCTTCAACAAAAATGTTGATATTTATCACTTTGCAAAGAGAAGTAACCAGATATATTAATGTGAACCATAAAGAACAGGCTTGGTCTGGACTTGCTTCTTATTCAGCTAGTGGTGGAAGCAGATGGTGCCATCAAACATACGCACACACACACACACACACACACACACACACACACACATACACACAGGTAATCTTTGACTGACAACCCCAACTAAGCCCAAAATTTCTGTTGCTAAGCGAGACAGTTGTTAAGGGAGTTTTGCTCCATTTTACCATTTTTCTTGCTACAGTCGTTAAATGAATCACTGCAATTGTAAAGTCGTTAAGTGAATCTGGTCCTCCCCCATGGACTTTCCTTGTCAGAGGGTCGCAAAAGAGGATCACGTGACCCCGGGACACTGCAAACTGTCACGTCATAAATATGAACTTTGATCACGTGACCGTGGGGATGCTGCAACAGCCGTAAGTGTGGAAAACGGTCATAAGTCACCTTTTTCAGTGTCGTTCTAACTTTAGACGGTTACTAAATGAGCGGTTTATAAGTTGAGGACTACCTGTAATAAAAGAAAGACTTTTGTAGATATAAAATAAGTTTCAGCTGTATGTAGATTGGTATTTCTTCCCCCTCCCCTGTCTGTTCCTGAGTACAAGTTTTTCTTCTCTGCTTTTGTTTGATTGACTTATAACTGCATGGGAACCCACCTTGCCTCTGTTCTTTTTTATCAGGCCAAAAGAGACTTCCTGTGCTCCACAGCCTTGGCTTCCTAGCGTGTTTCCTTTTTCCCTTTTAACAGACAAAGGAAGTTATAACTCCTGGGCTGCTCCTGTTCCAACTCTCCTGGGTAACTTCACATAATGTTCGCATTCAGTGATAGCTCCTGGTCTCTCTCTCTCCTCATCTCTCTCTCTCTCTCTCTCTGATAAAATGAGAATTGTTTGAGTTCTGGTCAGTGTCTTTCTTTTTCATTATTAGCATCGTTTCAATCTGTTCTTTTGTTTTGCCGGGTTTAAAAGAAAACAGAAAGTGCTTCACTTGGGATGTGTGTGCAACTGAGGAAGGATGAGTAGATGGTTGGACATTCAGACTGTGGGACCAAGAGGGGTATTTAGGAGAGGACTTTATCTTAAGAAGCAAGGTTTCCATGTGAGACAAATTTTGGATTCCCCACGCTGGAGAAATTACGTCTTTGATTTTTCTTTTTGTCAAAGGTTCAAATTTAGAATTATATCCGTGACTTCTGTTCGCTTGAAATTTCACCGACTTTGACCCTTCATTTTCACTTTTCTTCTCCTTGCAGTCCCTCTGTGCTCAGGTAGCCCTAATATCTGAAGCACTTGCAGTGCCTTTCACACCTTCCATTAAGCAGTAAGTCAACTTGATTTTAGCTTAGTACGATGTCTGAATTTAACCAGTAGAATTAATTTGCATTGTTTCATGACTTACTATGATCTTTGAGCCAAGTTCATAATGAACGGGAAAAACAAGGTTGAAGCCAACCATGGCTTCCGCAATGTGTGAACCTAGATTTATAAAGCAACCCAAGTCCTGAAATAGAACAACAGAAGAAGATTATGCAAATATATTTATTCAGATAAATAAGATTTGACAAAAGACCAATATTGTCCAACCCACACTGGCTAGGTTGGTGACACGATATAGGTGATAGGTAGTCTTTCTGTGGACTCCTCAGCCACCAAGCAACAGAAAATGTCTTTGTGGACCAAAAATAAACAGCCAGCCCCAAGCCTAAAGGCCATGTGACTCAGGCCCAGATGGGACTCATTATCCTTCCTTTTTATCTGACTCCATATTTTTCTTTTCATGCAAATTATGGTGGAGTTGGGATTGTCTTCTGTATGCCTCTCCTCTGAATGTCACTAGGGCACCTGGGCTTAACACCTGCCAAGACCCATGCAAATAAGCCCTGGAAATCGGGGCTTCATCAGCCCCACCATAATGAAGGCTAATAGTCATGATAATGTGGCTGAATAGCTCTCCCTTCAACCAGGCTAGGCTCTGATATTGATTCAATTGCGCTAATGAATGTATCAAAAGGGAAAGGGCGGTCTTGTGTCCCCGCGAGAAGAAAAAAGGGGAAAGAAAAGACTTGATGCTTTTGTGGTTGTTGTCATTGTAGCTGTTTCGGCTTTCTTTTCCCAATCAATGTATAAAAGAGGGAGATCTTATTATCTCTGCAAATACGGGAAGGAGTCCTGACACGTTTTATGGACGGAGGGGAATGCAAACTCACAGGACTGAAGGCTGAAATGTCTGAAAACTGGTTGCAAAATTGAAAACGCCCTCCCTGCCCAATTTCTCTAGAAATAAAGCTGAATATTTCTGTGTTATGATCACCAGCATTGTTGGGAAATGATGTGGGTCATTCCGTGACCGAAAGGTGTCCCAAAAACGACCTTTTCCTAAAAAACAGAGATGTTACTAAAGTTAACAAATGTAAGTTGATGTACTAATGATGTACATTATAAACCTGACATCATTATATCCAATTATATGTATAGGGGATATCTTAATTGTGGAGTCCTTGGTGCTCTCTGAGCTTGGTTGTCTTCTTGCAGATATTTCATTGCCCAACTAGATAATGTCATCAGTTCTATTAATACAATTTATATTTAAATTTTATATTGGTGAAACATCGGATCTTTCCCCCATCTCTGTCCCTATTTTGTTGTTCCTCTCCTCTAACTTCAGCCCCCTTCTAGATTTCTTAAGAACATGTATATTAGCATTGCTGATTGCTGTTTATAAATATAAGCTTCAGTTTATGCATTTGCTGTAGTCACATGTTTCAGCTTATCTTGGCTGGTGGGAGAAATCATTCTTAGCATGCTTAAACATGGAATGTTTCTCCCTGATGCTACAGCTTTCCATGTGCGAGGTGATTTGTTTGTTTGCTTACATTGATGATTTTAACTTTCGGATTCTTCCTCATCTGCAAGTCGAGAGGATCAGTATCCATGGGGGTTAATACCCCTATTTTACCTCTTGAGTTTGCATTTTGACTGCATTTTGAGTTTGAGTTTGAATTGATTGATAATTCAACTAAGAACTAAGGAGAAATTTCCTGACAGTTAGAACAATTAATCAGTGGAACAATTTGCCTCCAGAAGTTGTGAGCGCTCCAACACTGGAGTTTTTTAAAGAAGAAATTGGACAACCCTTTATCTGAAATGGTAATAGGGTTTCCTGCCTGAGCAGGTTGGACTAGATTTACAGTGGCTCCAACTTTTGGGGCACCAGGGACCAGTTCCGTGAAGAGAGATTTTTGGGGGACAGGAGGGGGTGTGGTTTCATGTGCTGCCTGCATCCCACGGATGGGGCTTTGCTTGTTTGTGTGGCCCGGTTTCTGGCATGCCAAGTCCCGGTGCCAATCCATGGACGAGGGGTTGGGGACCCCTGGATTAGAAGACCTCCAAGGTCCCTTCCAACTGTGTTATTCTGTTATTCTGATGGCATTGTGCAATCATTGCAATAATTAGTATAACATAGAACGACATCTCACCAGAGTAAAATCCATTGCTGCAGCCCAGAGGGTGTTAAATGTAATCTGGCAACTAATTTTCCCCCTTTTTATTTAATTAAGATGTGGGCTCCCCAACCCTTGAAATAGAAGATACTGGTTGGTTAGTGGACCATGCTCTGTAATGACACACCAATGCTCTACAGATTTTATCACCAGGATATTTACATACATGACAATACTGTTCTCATCCCTATTGTACATGAAATGTTATTGGACTTATTTATGCATAGCATATCCTAGCATATTGAATGAATTCAGCTGTTGTGATTAATTTATCCAACTATGGCTAAACAAACCTTGGCACACCCTGTTATGTGAACTGTCATTGTGATAGGATAGGATCCAGAAATAGATAGCAAATTTAGCATTACCCTTGCAAGTTAGAAGATGGTGACAAAGGAGACCATCTGTACTGCTTGAATGCAGAACAAAGCATAAAATATTCAGACTTCTGAGAATCTTAGAGTGTGTGCAATAAACATGTCCAAAATATGCTTTTGGTTCTGGACAAAGCCTTGTGTTTTGGTATCTTAGAAGCTGAATAGAATTTCTAGTGGTTGCAGATGGAATTTTTCATATCCATCGCTCCACGTTCCACCCTTGTCCAGCTGAAGAGCACAATCTATCATACAAAAATAACAATGTGTAGAACTGGGACTAAGTCAAAAGTTCAGGAGTTTGTGGATTTACATGCATAGAGAGACACATAATACCATGGTGCAAATAAACTGGAAGCTTGGGAACAGGGAAATGTGGCTTTTCTTCCAACACATTGCTTAACTGCATGATAGGGAACTAATAATAATACCTATGTACAAAAAATAGTAGTGTTGGTTTATTCAGGTGTGGAAAAAACAAAGGAGAACAAAGACAAAATGACTAATTTGGGGAGGTAAATCCCATGAATTGCGGAGTATGGACAACTGGTATACAATTAGAATATGCACATATTACCAATAGCATCGGCAGTGGTAACAATAATAATTTAGCTAGTTTGGTCTAGTGCAGAGGCCCCAAACCTTTTGGGCACCAGGGACTGGGTCCGTGGAGAGAGGTTTTTCCNAACAAAGACAAAATGACTAATTTGGGGAGGTAAATCCCATGAATTGCGGAGTATGGACAACTGGTATACAATTAGAATATGCACATATTACCAATAGCATCGGCAGTGGTAACAATAATAATTTAGCTAGTTTGGTCTAGTGCAGAGGCCCCAAACCTTTTGGGCACCAGGGACTGGGTCCGTGGAGAGAGGTTTTTCCACTGACCGGAGGGTGCATGATTTTGTGTGCTGCCTGCATCCCGCAGATGGGGCTTTGCTTGTTTGTGCGGACCAGTTGCTGGCATGCTGCAGCCCAGTACTGGTCCATGGACCAGGGGTTGGGGACCCCTGGACTAGTGGCTAAGGCACCATGCTAGAAACCGGGAGACTGTGAGTTCTGAGTTCTGCCTTAGACATGAAAATTGGCTGAGCCAATCACCAGGAGACTGGGAGTTCTAGTTCCATTTTAGGCATGACAGCCAACTGGGTCACTTTGGGCCAGTCCCTCTCTCTCATCCCAACCCCCTCACAGGGGGGTTGTAGGGAAAATAGGAGAGGGAAGAAGTATTAGGTATGTTCACTGCCTTGAGTTGTGTATAGCAGGGATCCCAACCCTTGGTCTATGGACCGGTACTGGGCTGCGGCATGCCAGCAACCAGTCCGCACAAACAAGCAAAGCCCCATCCGTGAGATGCAGGCAGCACACAAAACTACACACCCTCCAGTCCACGGAAAAACCTCTTTCCACGGAACTGGTCCCTGGTGCCCAAAAGGTTGGGGAACTCTGATGTATAGTAACTGTCAGTGGGATATAAATAAATAAATAATAACGGCTGTTGTCCTTTTTTTTTTCTTCTTGTTTTCTTTCTTATATAGTTCACCCTTTTCCAAGCTGATAACCTATAACCCATGACAAATTTAATATATCTAGAAAACTCTAGGATCTAGAAAACTGTTGTTAGGGAGATGATTTGCAAATTATAAAACTTGCAGGGTCTGGTCCTCATGTCCAGATTGTCAGCCCATCCTCTGCTCTCTTTCGTCTTTTATTTTTTTAATGTGCATCACCATCTCTGACAGGA
>NW_015387303.1:100204-109356 GCF_001527695.2 Protobothrops mucrosquamatus | reverse complement strand
TCTCTCTCTCTCTCTCTCTCTCTCTCTCTCTCTCTCTCTCTCTCTCTCTCTCTCTCTCTCTCTCTCTCTCTCTCTCTCTCTCTCTCTCTCTCTCTCTCTCTCTCTCTCTCTCTCTCTCTCTCTCTCTCTCTCTCTCTCTCTCTCTCTCTCTCTCTCTCTCTCTCTCTCTCTCTCTCTCTCTCTCTCTCTCTCTGTGTCTGTCTGTCTGTCTATTTCTCTTTCTCTGTCTCTTTCCCTGTTTGTCTCTCTCTCTCTTTTTCTGTCTCACTCTCTCTCTTTCTCTCTGTCTGTCTCTCTTTGTCTGTCTGTCTCTCTTTCTCTCTTTGATTTTCTCTCTCTCTTTGTCTGTCTCTCTCTTTCTTGGTCTGTCTATCTGTCTTTCTCCGTCTGTCTGTCTGTCTGTCTGTCTGTCTCTCTTTCCTCAACGTGAAGTCCAGGTCAAAATTTAAAAAGAAGCCTTACCTCACTGGGCCACTGCAACTGATGGATTTATATCATGGCTGGTGGGTGGGAAGGACAGGATTGAGTTTCAGGCAAAAAGGCTGTCCACCCACCTTTCAGAGCAAAGTTAGTTTTGCACACCCACGTGTGGACCAAGTGAGCAGTCCATGAATGGGCTCCTTTGTTCCCTGGCCAAATCAACAAGACAAGCTGTTTAGTTCATGTCTGTGCTTCAGCAAAGGAAAAGAAGCAGGCCTGTGAGACAGATGTGTCCTTTAATTGTGTGGAAAGGTTAGCCTGATCGCTAAGCTCATTTTGACAGGGTGTTCCTCCTGGAGTAAAAGTTTAACTCCGTTCCAGGAAAGCTGGGGCACTAGTTATTTTCTGCCTGAGCTTCGTTTGCCCTGTGGATACACAACAATTGTTACAATAAATATGGACCTCTCACTTTCCTTCTCTGCTTGCTATCTCAGCTACCTTCCTTGGCTGAGTCCTGCAGACAATGTGCCAGTTTTACAGAAAGAAGAAGTTGCAAGCTTCCCAATTATTGTTTGCTAAAGAAAAAACAAGTTTCGGGTAGGTAACTGCTGGCTCTTAAAATATTGGCCGAACTTCAGCTCCCAATATCCCTAGGAATCCCTGCCAATGATAAAAGATGGTGCAAGTTACCACTAATCAACATCTGGATACACAATTAATTCTTAAATAAATAAGACAGATTAAGAATGAAGGAATCAGAAAGAAGATATACAAATAAAACAATCTGCCAGCTATTCCTAATCCAACCTTCTGGAAAAATTAATCATCTTCAAATATTTCCTAGAAACTGCCCAATCCAAACAAACCTTTATTTCAATTTGCATCTTAAAAGAAGAGAATCTGTCATTAAATTAAAAAATCCTGTTTACTTAGAAATAAATTATTTTTAGTGGCAGAATCTGAGTTTTGGATGCATCTCTTGGAAGCAAACTCTTGTCTGAGATCCTAGTTTATTGCTTCCAGTCCATGATGACAATATTATTATTATTAGACTTTTATCCTGTCTTTTTTTCCCCTTGGGCTGAGCCAAATGATTTAAGATTAAGATAAAAGTCTCCTTTTCCAACCTGATTCTCAAGATGCCTGACAATTTCTTCTGAATTTATCTTGCTGAGATCTATGGAGGTTCTCAATCATCCAGGTCATGGTTTGTCCCAAAGATGCTTTTCAAGAAGCAACTGGACTTTCTTGGAGGTTTTTTTCCTTAAAAACATTTTGCTTCTCATCCAAAAAGTTTTTCAGTTCTGAATTATAAATCCTTCCATTCCCCACTGTTCAGTCAGAACTCAAGAAGCTCCTTGGATGAAAAGCAAAATGTTTTCAAGGAAAAAAAGGCAAGAAAATTGACTTGCCTATTGAAAAGTGCCTTTGGGATTATCTTGGTGACCTTTCTGAACTGAGAACGTGAAATTTACCTGGCTGCTCAGTCTTAAAAAAGTTCATAGGAAATATTCCTGTGGGAAGTCTTCCCTTGAGACTTAATAGAAGCATAACAAACCAAGAAAGTTGTGGATTATTGTAGAATTTATTACAGAATCAAGATGGGACATTCACATATATCCCTTGGCCTTTTAATAATAAAATAAGTGTTTTTTGAGTTAAGAGATAACCTTTATTGTCATTCTTTTTACTGTGGGCACACTGGCACACATCAAAAATGAAATTCGCTTGCCTGCTCTCAAAAGTGTACACATATATAACCCACATATAAACATGAACTTTTCACACATATTTTCTTCTCATTAGAAATAAATTTTGAAAGTGGATTCTTCTTCATTGAATCGAGATCAGGCAGGAAAAAAAATCAGGTAATATTTTACTGCAGCACTAAGGGTGAGTCTGCTTGATATGGGATAGGCAGACTACTTAAACATAAATGCAAATTAAAAAAAATACTACGGCCTTATCATTCTTAAAATGTTTAGCCCACTAATATGTACTCCATGCTGTTGATAGAAGTAAGTCTTCATCCTGGTTCATCCAAGCCGGGAATAAATAAGCAAACATGGTGACTGCTTTGGGAAGAAGGTTACAGTTTATTGAAGCAGAAAGATGGTCCTTGCAAGAAGGAGCAGAGGAGAAGAAAAGAGACTGAGCACATGGGTAGAAGGTTTTTATACCCCCTCTAGTCCTGTTTGGAATAGTTTCCTGTTCCTGTGGCATGAACTTTGAGGATATTTCTGAGTGTTTTTCTAGGCCTTGATATCTGTGGTTTAATCCTATTATCATATCCTGCTTCCCAGGTGACGGGGCTAATGATTCCTAGAGTTTGGGTGGGGCATGCAGATTTTCTCTTTGTCTTCTTGATTGCTCTGGCTTCAACTTTCTGATGGTTTTACATCTGCATCTGTATGGGGCTGGCTCCTGTTTGGGATAGTTGGTTTGGGGGATAAAGTTGGTTTCTGCTTTTTTTTAAATACTTTTGAGGAAATATATTTTTCTGCCCTTTTTAATATTTCCTTCTCTGGGGCTCTGACTTCCCACACTGTACAGTAGAAATGTCTAGAGTTCAAGGGCCATTGAGGCCCAGTCTTGCAGATGATGAACCAGGTGCCTCTGGGGGTTTACAATATGCAATATCCCCTTTTGTCTGACTTTGGAATCCAGACAAGCATTTGCCTTGTCTAAAATGGAATTCTAGCATCCTTGCACTCAAAGTCATACCCAGAGACCAAATCTCTAGATTTCCTTGGAAGACTGATAGAATTAAGGAAGTTTTTCCCCTCCACTGACATAGCAAAAAAATTCAAGAATAATTTCCAAGGTTTGAAAAGCCTCTATAAATAGGTTGATTGTAGAATGAAACCATAAGGAAAGAATTCAAAGAATTCAAATCAAAGCTGAGTTCTATAGATAGACAGTAAAATCAAGATTTGAATTCTTAACCCTCTTTCTCCAATTTCTTTTCTTTTTTTTCAGAAAAATCTATTAATTTTCTATTTTACATTTGCTTAGTGCTTAATAAACATTGTGTTGTCTGGGTTAATTTATTTGTTTAATAATACAGGTTACATTCTTAGTCTCTACCCCATTTTTCCAACCATTGATAAAATAAATTCCATGTTTGAAAATATTCTGTTTCTTCTTTCTCTTTGGTCCTCAGTCTAAGTCTGTCCATTTCAGCACAGTCCAATATCTTCTTGATTGTCTCTCCGTCTAGTGTAGTGGTGTTTTTTCATTCTTCCAGTGCTGAGCAAATACTATCCTCACTGCTGTTAATACATGCAATGTTAAATATACACTTTGCTTATCAGATTTTTCTGGTATTATACCAAGTCTCTTTCTCCCATTTCTATGATGCAATGGATAAATAACTTTTTCTTTGGGACAAGAGACCTAAATTTTATTTAATCTGTTGTTTTAGTAACTGACAGATCTAGCATCAATATTTTCGACCATGTAAGAACTAGCTTTCACGCCACACTATGTAGCTAGTACTGGGCTTACAACCACAGTTTGGACCAGAATTTTCATTGCTAAGCAATGTGGTTGTTAAGCGACTTCCAACCCAACTTTTTTTTTTTTGGTCAGGTTTGTTAAGCATATCGTTGTAGTTGTGAAGTAAATTGTGAAGTTGTTAAGTGAATCTTGACTCTGCTAGTTGGAAGGTCCTCCTGGGAAGGTTGTAAATGGTGATTACATGACCTTGGGATGCTGCAACCTTTTAATGCTGGTTACCAAGCTTCTCAATTGTGATCCTGTGACTGTAGAGATTCTGCGACAGTCATAAGTGCGAGGACCGGTCATAGGTCGCTTTTTTCCTGTCATTATGACTTCAAATGGTCACTAAATGACTATTGGTAAGTCGAGGGCTACTACCTGTACCCTTAACAATTGTCTCCTGCAAATGTAGGCATAACAGTAGTGCTTAAACACAGAGAGAGCTCTGAAGCGTGAAGATTTGCATCTGGTTTCCTTTTGAAAATGCTCTTAGAGAACGATGAACATGAAGGTGTTCTGATAGGTTGCATTTGTCACCTTCAAAAATGTGGAACAGGAAACAGAGCTACAGTACTTCTCTTTATCCTAAATAAGTTGCAGCAGTTTGGGGCCTGATATACACAAATACAGTGAAAGGGTCTCTTTTTTTTTTTTTTCTTTAACATTGAGAAAATGACTAGAGCAAAATCACCGAAGATACTGCCAAATGGATGGCCTTAAGAACTTTCCAGCCAAAAGAAATAATATAACTGTTCGATATTGCCTTCTGCGATGTGGCGTTTTGATGGTTGGTTTGGGGTAGGAAGAATTGTGTCGGAAGAAGTGGTTAGAAAATGCAGGCAATTTCGGAAATAAAATATGGTGATTTCTGGATCCCCTGTGAAATTCTGGAAAAAAAAAATATTCTTACAATAGGGACTCATCTGGAACAGCCCTGCCGAACTTCATAACAGGAATTCGAATTTCCCTAGTCCAGAACCAGTATACCAGTATTCAGTTGCCAAATATCAAACAGGTTCATAATCCACCTGGATCTCTGCTATCTACAGTTCATAACTCAGTAATCTTGCTTGCTAGTTCCAGTTATAGTCCATACATTCCATGCAAGACTCCAGCCTACAAACTTAGACAGTGGCTGTCATGCCGCCCAGAAACATGTTTGCCAGAAAACTGTAGAGGTATAATTGGTGATAGAGCAACGGTTGTAAATTACATATATGCTAATGTGATGGAATGTAGTCTGGATTCCCAAGAGGGAGGGGCTTCCTTCCAGAGAACCAGGAGACAGCAAAGTTTGGTTCAAAAGCTTCTCCTTAGAGTTTCTCAGAGTATATCTTTAATTATGCAAATTGTTGCTTTAGTTTGACAGGATTTCTGTCTATAGGTGAGGAACAATAACTTAGAAGTAACTGTGTGTGTGTCTTTCCTGCATTTTGGAGCCTGACAGCAAATTTTCATCGTTGTTGTTGTTGTTGTTGAAAAAACTCACTAGATCATCCTGGTTATTCTATATGCCAAGAATCCTTAAAGGATCTCTACTAAAATTCACGAGAGAGGCAGCCAATTTATCTCTTGTGCCAGTGTGCACCCAGTTTAGAAATGAGTGATATATAGCTATGTTAAAACTCGGATCCAAACGCAGCTTGCAAATTGGCCCACATTCTTTCCAAGCTTGCAATCCACCAAAACCCAGGGGTGCATCTTCTCACTCCTTGCGAGACAGAAACATTAATGAATCTTTGCAGAAAATGAGATCAGTTAAACCACCCCAGAGAACCTTCAGTGGGTTAAGAGCTGGATTTTCTATTCCCCCCCCCCTAGTGTGATTGTGACTGGGGGGAAAAAAAAAGAAAATATCTTGATGTAATCTCGTTGAGATGTTTTTGTTGGAATGCCACAAGAGGACTTGCTTGCAACAACAAAAAAAGTTACTTTTTTCCTATAGGCGTGTGCAGAGGCAAGCGGTCAGAATGGAGCCAGAGACTGGGGTGGGTGTATAAAGAAAATAGAGATGCATGCCAGCCCAGTGGGGGCAACAGTTTTGGACTCTACTGCAAAATGTGAAGACCAGTTAGCGACAAGACATTATAAGAGTTCAAGAGAAGGACAGGCTGGTCAAGGTAGCAATCCCCGGATTCTTGTGTTTTAGTCAGATCTGAAGAATGCTCATTGCAATCTTGTTTCTACTAGATGGGTTGAATAGATCACATGTTAGGGATCTTAGTCTGTAAAAGAGCAAATAAAAATAAATAAATAGACATTATTTGTGATAAAGTTGAATTTAAGACTTTCCAGGAGGTTATGAGCTAGCAACAACAACAACACAATGAATTGTATGCAGCAGCCAACTGGAAGCCAATGGACAATTTGGAGCATTGATATGATGTCTTAATATTGTAACTTCATTAGCAGTGCCGCAGAATAGAATAGCAGAATTTAGTTCACTGAACTAAGAATCTTAAAAGAATGAGGATATATCTGCCAGAAGGAGGAGGAGGAGGAATAGCAGTAATGGCGCTGGGAAGGACACTTTATGAAGACCTGTAGACAATTAAAAGTAGAAGGAACAACAATAAGATTTGATATAGGGGAACACCATTGCAGTGTTTCACAGCCTTGGCAATGTGAAGATTTTTGATCTTCAACTTCAACTTGGCTGGGGAATTCTGGGAGTCGAAGTCTTCACATCTTCAAGTTGCCAAAATTGAAAAACACTGGCTTAATGTGTCACAGCTGCTGAACCATCTTAAGATTCAGAAAGATTGATTAAATCCCCACACCAATAGAGAGAACTGATGGGGCAGCATCTCTCTCTCTCTCTCTCTCTCTCTCTGAGAGAGAGAGAGAGAGAGAGAGAGAGATGCTATCTTCATATAAGCTAAATATTCCACATTCTACAGTACCGTAAATTCATTCGTACAAACTTGTCCGTTGTTTTGTTTTTAGATTTTAGCCCAATTTGTTACAAAGGAAAATGTACCTTGCATTCTTTCCCATTTTTACTGGTAGGTTTGCCAGAATATGGTCCATTTCCTCTGCCTCCCCTCTCTCTTTTTATCTTCAGCAAGACATCTCAAACCAGAAATGAATGTTATAGTCTTTGTACTCTATCAGCTCCCTGTGAATGTTTCCTATTGGGCTTCCGCCCATTGTTTCAGAAACCATTGGAATAACAAAACAGGATGTAACTAAACAATGCTTATGAATGTAGCTGGAATAATAGTGTCATGGGTGGGTTAAAAATAATAATGAATGGGTCCTGATGGTTGAAAATGGGTCAGCATTCCAGTGGGAAAGAGCATCAAAAAGTCGTTTCACTTCTCTGAATGAATTGATCAGCTTTGTGTTTCCAAATTGTGGTCCAGAGGAATGGTGGAAGGGTAAATCATGGCTGACTGTAGAAGACAATTCACAATGGTCAAGAAAAGGCCTCTTTCTGCCATGGCAAGCCTAAGAAAACATTGGATTAGCTTCAAGGCATATTTTTCAGTCTATCAGGAAGATGAAAAAAAAAAGCCAAAACAGTTTTCATAAGTGAGTGTGCATTTTGCAGTAAAAAAAAAAGTGACTTCTAATATCTCCAAGATCTTTACCAAAAGCTTTTGTAATCAAAATAATTACATTGACTAACAAGAGTACTTTGATTTGGTGTAAGGCAGCTTTTCGTATTCGTCACATTTCTCGATGGCACAATACTTAAAAAGATAAACTGGGAGATTCTGGGAGCTGAATTCCACACATCTTAAAGTTGTCGAGGCTGAGAAACATTGAGTCTCCCTCCAAATCAGAATCCATAAGAGGAGACCTCATCTTTCGCATGTTATTATCACTGGCATCCATTAAGTGCTAAAAGATGCCACTACTGAAATAATCCTGTTCCACAATTTCCTTGTAGCAGAAATATAGTTTAAAAATCAGCTTGCAAAAAAGCTGAAACATAACTCCCCTAATGTGACTTTGCCTTTTTAAATTTATTCATCTAAGAAGTGGTTGGGGTTGGGGTTTGCAAACTAGCCAGTTTCTGAAACCATCTTATTCCTGGCCCCGAGCATCTCCAGCTGAATTGACCATAAAACCTGCTAAAACAATATTTACAACTGGGTCTGCAAGAGGCAACTGTGTATTTATAGCCCAGGGTCAATGCTGACAAATAGAGATGCCTAATTATTTCTCCAGAAAATGAAGGAAGCAACTGGAGATAAAGATTGGTGGGTGGAGGAATTGAGTCGATACATGTAAACAGAGAGCAATTGAGCAATTGAGGGTGCTGTAAATTATTATGTACAAGCCAGATGTGAGCATTAAGGGGAAAGTGGGGCATATTTCATAAAAGAGGCAAGTTCAAAATCTTGAACCGATTTGCCAGCTCAGATCAATCTACCAGATCCAGATGGTTCTTGTTGTGATTAGCATTATAAGTTTAGCCTGGCTGCCAAATCAGCTGCGGTACTTTGGCCGGGACACAGCTTTGCTTCAGACTAGGAACAGAGCCTGGAAGAGTCCTTATTGTGTCTGTTGTTGTTACTTTTCTTTGAACCATGCAAGATTGCTTGTTCAGCTCTTCCTTCTTTCTCAAGGAAAGGTCTAGAAGTATGGGGGGAAAAAGAATTCTCGTTTAATTGTGTCTGAGTCTCGGAGATGGCCTGGACAAGTCCCTGTGGTTTTCTTGGCAAGGTTTTTCAGAAGAGATTTGTCTATTTGTCCAGAAGAGATTTGTCCGTTGTCTCCTTCTAGGGCTGAGAGTGTCACCCAGCTGGCTTTGTGCCTAAGGTGGGACTAAGGTGGGTCACCACGATATAAAAAAGATGTTGAGACTCTAGAAAGAGTACAGAGAAGAGCAACAAAGATGATTAGGGGACTGGAGGCTAAAACATATAAGGAATGGTTGCTGGAATTGGGTATGTCTAGTTTAAGGAAGAGAAGGACGAGGGGGGACATGATAGCAGTCTTCCAATATCTCAGGGGCTGCCCCAAAGAAGAGGGAGTCAAGCTGTTCTCCAAAGCGCCTGAAGGCTGGACAAGGAGCAATGGATGGAAACTAATCAAGGAGAGAAGCAACCTAGAACTAAGGAGAAATTTCCTGACAGTTAGAACAATTAACCAGTGGAACAACCTGCCTCCAGAAGCGGTGAATGCTCCAACACTGGAAGTTTTTAAGAAGAGACTGGACAGCCATTTGTCCGAAATGGTATAGGGTTTCCTGCCTGAGCAGGGGGTTGGACTAGATGACC
>NW_015387303.1:76979-98155 GCF_001527695.2 Protobothrops mucrosquamatus | reverse complement strand
GCAACCTAGAACTAAGGAGAAATTTCCTGACAGTTAGAACAATTAACCAGTGGAACAACCTGCCTCCAGAAGCGGTGAATGCTCCAACACTGGAAGTTTTTAAGAAGAGACTGGACAGCCATTTGTCCGAAATGGTATAGGGTTTCCTGCCTGAGCAGGGGGTTGGACTAGATGACCTCCAAGGTCCCTTCCAACTTTATCATTATTATTATTATTATTATTAGAAGTCACAGTCTCCCAGTTTCTAACCTGATGTCTCAACCCAGTGCTTTTTTTCTAAGAAAAAAAAAAGAGGTGCCGGAACTCACACACATCATACAACCCGCCTTGCCTATCCTACAAGATTCCATCCAAAAAAGATGCCGGAACTCCGTTCTGGGCATTCTATGAGAAAAAAAAGCCCTGTCTCAACCACTACACCAAGCTGGCTCTCATAAAATTGTTAGGTAGAAGAAAAATGACATTATTATCGACATAAAAAGTGCTTCTGGAATGGGATTCAGAAATTAAGGTGGACTGAGTGTGAGTCTTGTTTAATGTAGTAAGGTCTGCATGAACATTGTAGACCAGGTCTGCATACCTCTTGATTCCAGCCCATCAGCCATGGATAGTGGCTTACCAGATGGTTGGTCCAGCTATTGTTTTTGCAGTCATGGTACACCAAGAGTTTATTAAGCTTCTAATAAGCCATCATGTGTGGCTGATGTACTCTATTTGTTACTCTGTTTGGTTTGATGGATCATAGGTTGTATGGTCCACTCTGGACATGAGGAGTAGGATTTTTCACCAGACCTATTTCTGGGTCATTAGTCAACCTTTTCACTAGGGATAATGAAGCAGTCACTTCAGGTAGCAGCAGACCAATGAATAGTGAGATGGACCAAATACATCTGAATGATGTCCATAAAGTATCAAGCTAATTTGTTATTTGAATGGTAATTGGACATATTGCCACTACTGGAGAAAGAACACATTTCTACAATTGTTCCAGTTCAGATGGTGAGAATTGGGAGTTCCTCTTCTGTAGAAGAGATCTTTCTTCATCAGATTGCTCTACCTGTGGGCCCTGCACAAAAGCAGGTGAAAGAAAGACAAGGGCAGTAATGACTGACTGACTGACTGACTGACTAAATTGGTGACTGGTAAATAATTTTCTTATCTCTTCTTAAACCACTCTTGCCAATTGGCAAGGGTGTAGCAAGTGAAGTTTTCTCTGAAATAGAGCAAAGCCTACAGGATATATCTTGGTTTTCTCCTTTTGAGATGAGACACTGCTAGAAAGATACTATAGTAAGACATCAACTAACCAACTGACTCTAGGGAGCAGTGCTCATCTCTGGTTCTTAGCTGAGGGAGCCAGCATTGTCCAAAGATGCTTCTGTGGTCATGTGGCCAACATGACTATATGCCGAGGCCAGCCAAATGCTGTATTAATGGGGAAATGATGTAAATTACACGGTTGCCTTTTCTCATATTTTAAGTATGTAGTTATTGTTTTTAAGTGCTGCAGTGGAAGAGGTTATGAATTTATTACTGTTTATTACTACAATGTGCAAATTGTAGGATGTTTATTACTACAATGTGCAAATAATAAAATAAATGACCAAGTCCACCACAAAACAAAGTGGCAGTTATATCCTTGTCTTGAGCTGCTCTCTTTCTATCTCTAGAGAAGTCCTCCCACACCACCCATCTCTGGCTTTAACAGATAACTTTGTTATCTTTTGCATGACTGTTGCGATAGAGGAAAAAGGAAGTTAATTAAGAACTCCTGATATGCATTCCCGATTTCATTGCTTTCATATGAGTGATTTTCCATTTCTTTCTTGCCTCTCACAAAGTAATGTGATGAATTTATTGGAATATGTCTCACGGCTGTGATAAAAATCATCGGGATGAACTACAAAGTTATGCTGCAATTTCATGTTCTAAGAATAAACCACAGAGGGTCTCAGGCTTGTGTTGTCCTGTCTTCTCTGCTTCCTCTAAATATAGATCAAATCTTGAAGATCACAAGTGAAAGTCTGCACACTGCATCTTCCACCATCATGAACTAAAGTTGAAATAACTTGCACATTGCATCAATCCCTAATATGGCTTTGCCAGTTGAGTTCTTGGTGCTTTCTGAGTTTGCTTAGCTTCCCGCAGACATCTCATCACCAGATTAGGTAACATCGTCAGTGCACTGGTTGTCATGTGTCTGATTAACGAAATACTTAAAAGGACTTTCAGGCATATTTTTCCTAAAAGCATTTATTAAGGTTACAGAGACGTCAGTACAGCATGGTGGAAATGCTTAGGTCTGGCTTCTCTTCCGTTACGCATATACATTCTAAGGTAAAGGGTGAGGGAATAAAACCCCAGTACCAAGTGTAGAAGGTTAGTTGAACCTTCTACACTAAATGAAGGCCAAAGAAAGAGGGCCCGATAGGAATACGAGCTCCCTCTTTCCCAGTTGCTGGTTTAACTATATAAATACCAGACAGTTCTGCATATTGTCAAAGCAAGAATATACAGTATTTGCAGCGTTGACACTGGTGAAGTTACCTGCAGGAAGAGAAACAAGCTCAGAGAATATCAAGAACCCAACAACTGAATCCTGAGCTACATAGATTCCCAGTATATGGTTTATTAATGTACAGTTAGTACATTTGAGGTGTCTGACGAGTACAGTTAGTACATTTGAGGTGTCTGACAGGTATATGCCTGTCCTATTTTGTTGTACAATTATCTCTTAATAAGGACAGTCACCATGATTTTTCCACCCCTCAGTTAAATCCCAAAGAAGAGCTCCTGAGCAAATACATCCTGTGATGGAGTTTTAGACAGCTAAAGAAGCTACAAGAGTAACGCAGAGGCATGAATAAAACAGTCATAATAGCATCCTTAGCTGTCTTACAGTCCAGAGTGAGATTAAAAAGCACATTCAAAGAGATTTGGAAAAACTCTTAGGTACCCTAAAAAATGAGGACAGAGGCATAATATTACTTTTTTAAAAAGCATCACAAAACACCTCCTCCTCTGCCCTATGGATGCATCCTGACCTTCCAAGTGAAGATTAGTTTGAGGAAGGTTGTTAGGCAGCAGAATGCCTATGTTATGAATTTTCCTTGCAATGCTTCAGGTCTAAACCTTCAATTATCTGGCAAAGCTCTCGCCCTTTGGACTCTTGCCATTAAAGCCTTGCTCCATGTTTTGGCCCGCAACAGGTTTATAAATTGTTTTCTGTAGGAATTCTTTCCATACCTCTGTTACTTCTGAAGGTGTTTTTCTTCCCTACGCCCTGCCTTCCTTCCACCAGTCACCCCTATATAAAAGTCAGCGCTCTGTTTCGTGAATTGGCCTCAAGAGACACAGGACTGAGCTGTGTCGGCCGGCACAGAAACTTGGTTGGGTCTTGGCTCAGCCACAGACAGAGCCCAGAGCGATATGCCAGGAATGTAGCATAAAAATGAGGAAAGCTAAAACTGGCCTACTACCAAGGACAACATCATGTAAGATATTAAAAAAACAAGGCATCTGTCTCAGGTCTAGTCGAGACTGTTGGGCAAAGACAGAGACCAACAATTGTGTAGTGTAGAAGTAAGGGTCCCATTGCTCTGTTGTGTGGTAGTCATGCTTTAATTATGCTTAGGAACTATATTATAGTACCACCATACCATACCATACCATACCACAGTACACCATACCATTCTACTCCACACCACACCACACCACTCCATATCATTCCCTTCCCTTCTATTCCACACCACACCACACCACACCATACTATACCATACCATACCACAGCACAGCACACCATGCCACAACATAGCACACCATACCATTTTACTCCACACCACACCACTCCATTACCATTCCATTCCCTTCCACACCACACCACACCACACCACTCCATACCATTCCCTTCCCTTCCATTCCCTTCCATACCACATCACACCACACCATACCACAGCACAGCACACCATACCATAACATAGCACACCATACCATTCTACTCCACAGCACACCACACCACTCCATTACCATTCCATTCCCTTCCATACCACGCCACGCCACACCACACCACACCACACCATACCATTCCCTACCATACCATTCTACTCATACCACACCACACCATTCTATTCCACTCCATTCCCTTCCCTTCCATACCACACCACACTACTCCACACCACACACCACTCCACTCCACACCACACTCCACTCCACTCCACACCACACTACATCATATATACTATATCATACCATACCATTCCATAATATCATTCCATATCATACCACACTACCTTAGGAACTATATTATAGTAGCTCTATGTCTGTAGAGGTACTATCAAAGGGGATCAACATGATTATTTCTTCCATATATGATACATCTTTGTTGAATGTGGTCAACCCTATGTGCATGATGATGACTTCTGTTGAATTCTACGGATGCTTGTAAATAGTTATTTATTTGCTCACATTCTGGAGGAAAATTAATAATGGAAATTTAACTTTAGGGGCTGTCAATAGTAACTTGAGCATTGATAGAGGGTTGCCTGTATACATTTCTTGTATGTCCTGTCTTTTCTAGCAAGACTTACAGCATCTTAAAAATGGCAGGTTTGTCGTGATATACAAACTAAGTCCAAAATATATTGAGAAACCCTTAAGGAGGAGATATACAATTTGTATGGGATGAAGGACATACCCGGCCTTTGAATGGCTTGCTAGATATAGCTAGTGTAGAAAAATGGATGGTGTCAGGAGGAACAATGCATTTGATTCAATATAATGAGCATATAATTCTAATTCCAATTAAATGTAATTCATTAAATGCAACTAAGGCTATTTCTGTTCACTTTTCCGTCATTTCTTCTGTTTCTGACATCTTTAAAATTACAATGTGGTGGCAACATTATGAAGTGTGAGTGTTCCCATCCATGGTCCTGAGCCTTAGTTTAACCATCCTTGTTTAAAGGCAGGAAGCAACAATCCAAAGATCGGAGACTGTAATTCATTTTCCTAACCAGCTGAAGGGCTGTGAATGACATTGCTGGTCACATCACAGGCATGGATTTGTCCTTATTTGGGGGCTTATGGGGAGTTAAGGTCCACAGGATGTGAAAAGCTTCAGAAAACCAATCATTCCCTTTTCTTAATCCCACCCAACTATATCTCCATGCTACTCACAACCATGACACCCACCCAACTATATCTCCATGCTACTCACAACCATGACACCCAAACTTGGCAAAATAGCTGGATTCCAGCACCATGTTTTCAGGCATTTGAGGCAAGAGTTGAGCTGTTAAGAATAGAAGTATTAGTAGAAGATTTCCGGGGATCAAATTGACCCCATTTCTACCTTTACTTGAGGGGCAAGAGAAGTCAAAATCACATTTAAAAAAAAAAAGTCAGCCATTTTGTACCTGAATTCCAATGATGCAAGTTTCGGAGGACTGGGGGATATAAATGAGATTTTTGAGGGACCCAGATAACATCATCAGTGCTAGTGTAAGGATGTTGCCTAGTTTGGGTAATGAAACATCTGTAAGAATACAACCAAGGACCCCTCATTTCAACCCTATGCTACAAATATTCTCCTTTAAATGAGGTTCTGTTTGTGGGACTTAAGCTTCCAATTGGCCGACATTGCCTTTGATTGACCCAAGATTCCTTCTCCTTCATAGCTAGCTTTCCAGGATTTCAGACATTCTCAGCATTTGTCCGTAGCTGGCATTTTTTTAACGTGCAGATGCCGATATTGAAATATTGTTGGCCCTCCTGTGTAACACAGCACACTGGAGCTGACTTTCACATGATATGTTTCCAAGTTGCCTTGGCCATAAGCGCCAGCAGATGGGTGGTGCTGAATAAAATAGCACTCCAAATGACTGATGGGGAAAGTTGCGTCCACTTGATTACTTTTTCCATGTAGCAGAACGTTTAGCTCAGCCCAACTCCAACTCAGTTACTTTCCCCCATCCATCATGAAAATCTTGTCAGCTCCAAATTCAGGGAGTTACCTTCACCACGTATCCATAAAGCAACCGTCTGGAGAAGGATGGCTTAGCTCTTCTTAATCTGGCAGGTTACCAAAATAAAGGGAGGTGCTCTTCTCCACAGCTCTTCTGCTCTAGGTTCTTCCAGCGTGCTCAGATCGAGGTGAAAAACCCACAAGTTTGGCTCAGTGGTTAGATGGAAGCACAAAAGATTCTGGTTCAATTTGCAACTCTGGGGTGAATGCCAGTTTTAGATCGAGCCTTTCTGGATATCTCTTTGCCAGCTGTGAGAAGGAGATGTAAGCTGAATGTCTAGCCTAGGTGTAACACCTGCTTTAATTTCTCTTTCTCCTGTTGATATCTAGGAGGCTCTCTCAGTGGTGAGTGAAGATCAGTCACTCTTTGATTCTACCTACGGAGCTGGTGCTCACCTTTCCAAAGCAGACATGACAGCCTCAGGGAACCCGGATTATGGTCAACCACACAAGATCAACCCTTTACCGCCCCAGCAAGAGTGGATCAATCAGCCGGTGCGCGTCAATGTTAAGAGGGAATATGATCATGTGAATGGATCCAGGTAAGGATGGACAAGTGCCTATCTGCAGCATGACATCTTATCAGGGCTACAAATATCCAGTTACCCACCAGATGGCAGCAAAGATATACAGATAGTTGTAACTTTGCTGCCATCTAGAAGGAGTAAAAATTTTGTATCTCAGATGTACTAGACCAGGGGTGTCAAACTCAATTTCACTGAGGGCCGCATCAGCATTGTGGTTGCCCTCAGGGGGCGGGGTGGGTGTGGCCAGGGTGAGTGCAGCCTACTTGGTGGGCGTGAATGGAGTGAGTGTGGCCTACTGGGTGGGCGTGGCCAGCTCTACATCAAGGGTGCCTGTGGTGGCCTGGGCAGGAGTGGGACAGATCTGAGGGTCTCTGGCAGAAGGGGGTGGGACCGAGGCAAGCGCCAAGACATGGTCCATTTCTTCATTCCTCACAAAGGGTGACACTTCCCCAGCATGCACCCAGGGGGCGGGGCCAACACGGCAGGGGCTGGTTCCTCGCTGTTTCTAGACGGCCTTGTGACGCTAAGACTGAATGTGTTTCAGCATAGATGGCCACCACAAAATTGTACATTGGCTCCCGGCCAGCCAGGGCCAAGACAGTGGGGGCCGTTCCCTCACTGTTTCCATGATGGCTTCGCGGGCCACATGAAACCACTTCGCGGGCTGCATCCGGCCCCCGGGCCTTGTGTTTGACATGTCTGTTCTAGACTTTCTATGGTAGCTAAGTGGATATATACAGCTTGATGACACAGGGAAGCTTGGAAAGATGACGAGATTGGGGGCAAGTTACATATTATATGGCTGGGCTCTCTTCCATTCATTAACCTTTCACATAGAGACACTCTGTCTTTCTCTTATACACGCACACAAATGCACAAACAAATCCATTCATAAAACCATTATCAAGAGAAATGATGGAAAAGCAATTTCTTGTCATATCAGTATGCATTGCATAGCTTTCCTTAAGCCAGATTTGAATAAAAGCATGCATTTACTCTTTTATGACACCTTTAGCCCATGGCCCAAGAATTGTTTCAGAATCTTGACTTCTCCTCCTTTTGCAACCATGCACACATTCCTTCGTTGCTCTTTAACCTTCTGTGACATCCCTATTCCCAATGAAGCTGTATCTCTGCTTGATATGAGAAAATTAAGAAGCAGTAGCCATAGGCAGATCAGAAGACAATAACTGGCACATAATGGGGACAATATGTAATTCTGGGCAAGCCAAACCAGTTTAAAATTATTACCCACCTAGGGGACAGATAAATATTTTTGAATGCAGGTCTGGACTGGATTATTACTGTTGGCACAAAGATGTCCTCAAGAAGGCTGGGACAAATGCTTAATTGATTAGTTAAAAGGTTAGACTTTGGAGATTGAACAGGTCATGAGGATGGAAGGACTGAGGTTGAGATCAAAGGCTTTGCAGTGATGATCCCAATGTAGAAATTAGTGAGAGTAAATTAATTTAAGACAACATAATTTCAGGAGAGGCGATAGGAAATAAACCCTTTTTATGACGCACGAGTAAGGTGCAAAGTAGCTGTTATGTGAGATGAAGGATTGCACAGAACCCCCTCATTTTTTTCAAAATTTTAAATAGTGTAGAAAGTTGGAATCATTGATGCGGCATTTCTCTACTGCCAATATAAGTGCATGAACCATCTCCCAAGTTTTCTGCTAAAGGACCAGTTTGGAGGTGAAAGAAAGCAAAAAGGAAAAGTGGTTAAAAGAAACCCATCAGTTTTAAGATTTGAGTTCATATTGGGATCGTAGATATACGTGTTACGAGTTTTTCTTAAAACCAGGAGATTATGTCATGGTTTCTCCCACATCATGTGTGTGGCTTAATTCATCTTGACTTTTTGTCTGGCTTATGCCTTTTCCCCATGAGTGATCACATAGCATCTTGGTAGCATCACCCTTTCATCAACATGCAGTGATGTAATTCCTGTCCTCATTACTATTATTCTGGCAGAACAATAGTTGTTGATTCTACAGGCTCATCTATAGTTCCTATTTGCTATAGCATGAAGATGCTATAATTTTAAAGGATGTAGCCTCATTATGCTGCCTTTGTCCCATCTCCAGTCCTTGATAGAGACAACCAATATTTGCTTTTACCTGTTCTAGTTTTTAAATAGTGTTTCCAATAAAGGAGAATATTTGTAGCTCAGGGTTGAAATGAGAGTTCCTTGGTGCTCTCTAAGCTTTGCTGTTTGCTTGCAGATGTTTCATTACCCAAACTAGGTAACCTCATCGGTGATAGAGGGAGTGGGGTAGAGAAGGAGGAGGAGGAGGAAAAGGAGGAGGAGGAGGAGGAGGAGGAGGAGGAGGAGGAGGAGGAGGACAACGACGACGACGACGACTGTACAGTCCTTGGTGCTCTTTCAGTTTGGTTGTTTTCTTGCGGATGTTTCATTACCCAAATTAGGTAACATCATCAGTGCTACTCTGATGATATACCTAGTTTGGGTAATGAAACATCTGCAAGAAAACAACCAAACTGAGAGAGCACCAAGGACCCCTCAAAATAGAGTTTTCCCTCTTTGCCCAACACAAATCTTGCCTTGTGAATGGTGTACAACATCACAGTGCTGGTGTTGCTGTAAATATGGGCAGAGGCTGGGATCTGCCCAGTTCCGGTTGACTACTTTGTGCTGCACAGATTTCCTTGGTCATTTTAGCCTGGGCTGCAGGAAAGACTGGACACTTGATTTCTGACCAACACTTTCCAAAGCAGAAGTCTAGGTTATGCAGGCTCTTTGGTTACTCCTTGTTTTCAAAGAGCAGTGAACCTGACTTAGAAACAAAAAAAATAAAATAAGATGCACATATGGGGGTGATGGTGGCCCCTTCTCCCCCTACATCTCCAAGCCAGCTGGGAAGGCTCCAGAAAACACTCACCCTCTTTTTCTATTTTTTCCATTAACCTCAAGTACTGCTTCTTTTTTTCCCCAAACTTGCTTCATCCAGGATTCTGGGGGAAAGCTCGTGTGTAAAATCAATTAGAAAGGAGGCGCAAAGCAGATCACTTAGGTAATAAGAATAAGAACAATAAGGATAACGAAATCCTCTTCCCTTCTCTCTGAATGCCAATTAATTCCATTTCAAAATACAAAAATACAGAAATGCTGAGAGTTAGAATTGACATGGTTCAGTGGTAACTCATGCTATTATTTTTATTGCCCCAGTTTTTAATTTGTTAATGAGCTCTCAAATATTCTTCAAGCTTTCTTGAGATACACTGAGTTTTAATGCTGGCGGAAGAATACTCTTTATTTCAAAAACCAGGATCTTTTATATGTTGCATTTATTGGTGCAGACATTTTAAGAATGCCCCATAAAACCTAGTGTGAGTGTGCAACAGGGCATACAGTATACTGATATCAGAGGTATTTTTTTATATGTAATATATCAAATGGCCTTAACTAGTTATCATCTGTGGAATTCCTTCCCTTTATCTTGCTTTCCTTTTGGGGGGCATGGGGGTTACTGGGATAAAATATCTGCTTATCTCTTGATTGTCTATATCAGGGGTCTCCAAACTTAGCAACTTTAAGACTTGTAGATTTCAACTCCCAGAATTCTCCCCACCCAACCGTGAAGTCCACAAGTCTTAAAATTGCCAAGTTTGGAGACCCCTGTTCTATATGTTAAACGTGGTTTCCAAATGTTACCTGGAAAGACATTCCCATCTTTAATCCTGGCTGACATGAGATCTTTTCTCCAAAATATTTCATGTCTGCCCACCAAGCATCCTTCAACGGACTGATAAGTTGGCCTGCATCTCTATCCTTGTACCCCAGCTCAGGAGGCCTCATTGGCATGTTCCCCACGCTGTGCAGCTAAAATGGCTGCTTCTGCTTTATTGTCCCCAAAGAAAAAGAAGTCAAAAGGAAGGTTGGGATTTGCACAGTGTAGATGGACCTTTAGGAAAAATGATTGTATTTGAAATAGAAATGCATCAGAGTTGTGGATCTTGTGGGTACGTTTTATGAATGGACAGCTTCTTGGTCCATGCAGGTCTCAGATCTGTGGTGAACCTTTATCTTCAATTAGACTTAGTCTGGACTGCCTTTATGGGTGAGGATAATTTTCAAATCAAAGTCTGATTTCTGTCAGACCTCCTAATATAGCTGTACTAGATTGAAACTTCCTAGCTGTTCAGATTGAAACTTCATTTTACCCTTGTAACAACAACCTTATGAAGTAAATTGGGCTGAACGAGTGATTTCCTTCAAATCACCAATAAGGTTCATGGTTGTTGGGACATGAATCTGGGTGTCACCAATCCGAGGCCAGTAGTTCAACCTCTATACTCCAGTAAGCAGTCCAATGAACTGCAGTGGTTATTAACTATGGCAAAGTATCTCTAGAACCAGGTCCCTCCTAGACCAGATTTTACCTACTTGGCAGTCTCCAGACATACTGTTGATTGTAATTTCTAGAATTCTCAGACAATATTTCCAAGGTTAATTAAGCTGGCTAGGAATTCTTGGATTCGTGTAAGATACATGTTAGAAGGGACTTCATAGATCATCTGTGATTAATATTTATATGTTACTTATATGTAAGGGTGTAGGTACAGTATATACATATGTTGTATATAGTATGTTTAACTGTGTGTTATATATGTGTATGCTTTGAGAGCAAGCGTACTAAATTTCATTTTTAATGTGTGCCATTGTGCCCACAGTAAAAAATGACAATAAAGGTTATCTATCTATCTATCTATCTATCTATCTATCTATCCATCTATCTATCTATCTATCTATCTATCTATCTATCATCTATCTATCTATCTATCTATCTATCTATCTATCTATCTATCTATCTATCTATCTATCTATTTATCTGATCCATTTCTGCTTAATGCAGAAATGCACAAAATTATTCCAAAGCCCATATCTCTGGGCAGCACCAAGTTGGAAAAGCTTGACTTAGATCCAGGTAGAGTTAAACACATATATCTACCACATAGTAGCAGTTAATGACATTCTGTCTTGTCTCTCAACATTGGTCCATTGGCAATCAAATTGTGCTTTGAAGAAGACTATAATCCCCTTGATGCCAAACATTTTGTACTCCCAAAACCATTATAGTTTTTAACACCTGACACAAAGAATGTCTGTCACCAGTGAGAAATTAGTTCTCCTTCCTTCCTTCCTTCCTTCCTTCCTTCCTTCCTTCCTTCCTTCCTTCCTTCCTTCCTTCCTTCCTTCCTTCCTTCCTTCCTTCTTCCTCTCTCTCTCTCTCTCTCTCTCTCTCTCTCTCTCTCTCTCTCTCTCTCTCTCTCTCTCTCTTCCCTGCTGCTGTTGCTTAAACCTTTTTCTGCCTGTCACGGGGACATTAAAATGATCAGCAATTTGCCTCTCTAAAGACTGCCTTTGGTTCCTTGCCTGGAAAAACAGTAGGCGAAATAGGACAATCTTAAGTTCTAACATGTGTAAGTTATACATCTTATTTCCATTTCCAAGCAATCCTTCGCCCCAAAAAGACATGAGGAAAAAATTACCGTCTGCCTCTGAATATCTCAGCAGAACGTTTATCTCCCAGCCATGATAACTATGCTAGAATAATTCCGACTCTGTGCCTTAGCAAACAAATTTAAAGTTCTCTGTTGGAAAATCCTTCCAGGTTTGTTCAGCAGATGGGAATTTAACCATGCAGGCATGTTCTTCTTCTCTGTTTATGGAATGGACTGGATTCTTTCAAAGCTTGTTTTTCTTGTGGCTGTTGGTTGTGTCAGGTGAAAATGCTTCATGAATTCAGAGAAAATGTCATAGATGAAGCATAGCAAGAAGACCTTGATCTGTCCACCAGTACGGATAGATATGGAACTCATCGTTTGATCCGGCTGATACATTTTGTTTGTGAGTTTAAGGTTCTTCTGTGCCTGGTTGGGATATTTTTCCCTACTGGTCTTTTACTGACCTGTCAGATGGACATTAGGATGGAAGTAGACATGTGTCTCAGTAGAGAGATATTGCTGACCCTTGGGGTCTTGTAATCCCCTCTCCTAGGTTTCTGAATAGTGATGGCCTAAATCTCCCAAATAATAAAACGAAAGGCCATCTCGACTTGTGCTGGTGGATAAAGTATACGACTATAATAATGCCTGTGCTGGATCAGATACAGGTCTGTCTAGACCAGCCAGTTGTTAGATCTCAGGAAGAGGTGGGCTCCAGACGATGAGTTTCTGGGTCTTGGGAAACTCACTTTTGAGCCCTTGTGAATCCATGGAGGGAACTGAGGTTCGGAGCAGCTTATTCTTCAGATCCTGAGTGACACCATAAGCAGGGCTTCTCTTACTAACTTTACCATGTGAGTTGAGTAACGTAGGGGGAAGATATTTATGTACTTGAGTAATCATCCACTAATGGCTTTAAAGAAACTCTTATAATTACCCTACCCACTGTTGATACCAGCACATTTTCTATCCCTGGTACAGATACAGGGAACTATGATTTCTATGCATGTACTCCTTGACTTACAACCGCAACTGGGCCCAAAGTCTAAGTTGCTAAGCAAGACAGTTGTTAAGTGAATTTTGCTCCATTTTACAGCCTTTCTTGCCACAGTTGTTAAGTGTATCACTGCAGTTGTTCAGTTAGTAACATGGCAGTTAAGTGAATCTGGCTTCCCCATTGACTTGGCTTGTCTGAAGTTTGCAAAAGGGGATCACTTGATTTCAGGACAACCGCAAATATTTTGCCAAGCAGCTGGATTTTGATCATGTGACCTTGAGGATACTGCAATGGTCATAAGTGTGAAAAACGGTCCTAAGACACTTTTTTTTGGTACTGTTGAACAGTCACTAAAGTCAAGGACTAACTGTATTTCTGCCCTGAAGAAATATATTCCTCTGGCTTTAATTTGTAGCTGGCAAGAGGATCCCAAACCAAAAAGCAAAGCTGAGTTAATATTGTACTGTCAACTGTGTTTATATTTCAGGGAATCTCCAGTGGATTGCAGTGTTAACAAATGCAACAAAATGGTTGGTGCTGGTCCAGAATCCAACCCTTTGAATTATGGTACCTACATAGATGAGAAGAACGGACCTCCCCCTCCCAACATGACCACCAATGAGAGAAGAGTCATTGTTCCAGCAGGTAAGATGCCACCACCTCCTTTTCTTTTGAATATTTTCACCCTTACTGAAATTTGGTCTTGAAATCAGTATGAATTCTTCCCCCCAAAAAATCAAGCATACAAACCAACAGGAGAGTGGATTCTCCACATCATCAAGAGTTGAGTCTTCAGAAATGGGTAGCAGACTAATAATAGGAGCCAATTATGAGAAAGATTGTAGATATTTAATACTACACGTACTAACAGCAGCAAGAATTGTATTTGCCCAACACTGGAAAAATGAAAACTTACCAGCTGAAGAAGTACTGATTAAGAAAATTCTAGAGTGTGCAGAAATGGATAGATTGACTTTAAAGATAAAAGAGAAAGAAGGCTCAGTGTACTTTAGAACATGGGATAATTTCTATCAATAGCTAGAAAGACGAATTAGAAAGGAACGTGATTTGTAATTTTGAATATATATTAGCAAGAAGAAGGCTATTGAGTGATTAATTAATATATTGTTATGATAATTAACTATTATCTATTATTGTTTGTTAAATACATGAACCCAGACATTATGCTGTTTGCTAAATATTAAGAATGTTATTTGGAAAAACCCCAACCCCCACCTTAATCCTAACCCTAATCTAAATCCCAACCCCAACCCCGACCCCACTTTATTCCTAACCCCATAAAAACTAATAAAATTTATACAAAAAAGGAAATAAGAAACGAGTAGCAGACTCATCTACAGCATGGAGATATAGGCCTTACTATGAATTGTCCCAAAGTTGCTTTTTCACGAGGCAACTGGACTGGTCTAAAAGAAGACAAATGACCGGCTGTCTGCAAGGAGTATAAATCTTTCCCTTTCCCTGCCATCCAGTCAGAGCTGAAGAAGCTTCTTGGATGAGAAGTGAAATGTCTTCAAAGAAAAAAAAACCAAGAAAGTCCAGTTGCCTCGTGAAAAAGCAACTTTGGGATAACTGTGACCTGGATGACTGAGAATCTCCATAGACATTACTACAAATTACTAATAGTGTGATCTTATGCATGCATGGCCAGAAATATAACTCAGTAGGGACAAATAGGACTTACCCATCAAGTAAATGTTTAACAAATAGCAACTAAAGGTCCCAGGTTGTGCACAATCCATGATGTCCCATATTGCAGCAACTGTGCACCATTTGTGTGAAGTTGTATGCCACCTAGAGTCACCTTGTGTGGGATAGACTGCTGTATAAATGTAATCAATGAATAAATATTACTACTGGTCATAGAAAAAAATTCTTCCAGGAGTGTTGAGCTGTATGTGAAAGTAAAATTAGAACTTCAAGAATTAATAGACATCGTTTATAGGGAGAAGAAACTAGACAAGTGAGTTGTGGTGCAGAATATCTTGTGTTTAGTTCTGGCTCTCTCTCTTTCTTTTTTTAGCAGAGCTGTGGATTTTTAATAACAACCATGAGAAATATAGCACAGGATGCAGATAAAAATACAGACATTAATGATAAGTAATTCAGTAAAAAAAAAAGTAATATATGAAGCCTGGTAGAAACCTCCCTAAGGGAGGAGTTATATTAGATAATATTTTTTAACAAAACTCCACATAATCTATGTTGAATATATAAAAATCCGCAATGTGTGTGGGAGAGCAAATATTGTCTAATATTTTCCAGTAAGCAAAAATAATGGCAAAAGGTTATTTAAGGAACCTTTTTTCTAGACCTCGGCAAATAATATCCGCATAAATGTTTATAAACATTTATTTATATGCTCATAAAAGGCTCTTCTGAAATAGATCAGCTTTGACAAAGTATCCCATTGTAATAAAAAGCACATGACTTCGGGATTTGCGTTTTAGCAGGAATGAAATTCACTGTTACTTTGAAATAGGAGGTTTGCAAACATTTTGAATTTGAGCTATCTCAAAGTCAACATTGTCCATTTCAGGTTCATGGCTGCCTTGTGTTCAAAAGGATCTTTTTCAGTCATTCTGAGATTTAAAAAAAAATATCTTGAAACACTCAAAATTAGAATTCTCTTTCAGGAATGAGGTAACAGTTTCAAACAAGAAATGTTTGATCCTTGAAGCATTCAGATATGAAACCGTTGAGAAAGCCATGCTAGGACATCATCATGGCACAGAATTTGGTTATTTGAGGGACCATTGTTTCCTGTAGTATCTGCCTGGCCAGTTTGATCCTGGACGGTTGGCCTTCTTCAGGTTACTTTGATTAAACAATGTCTTTTCTCAACTACTTCTGTGACTTCTCTATAGCAGTGTCCCTCTGGAATGGGGTCTCCTCAAGACCCAGATGGCCCTCATTCTGCTATTGTTCAGAGGAGCCGTGAAGACTCGATTCTTCTCCCAGCCCTTCAGTGAAGGAGAGTGAGACCCCTTTGTGTCATCATGCTGGCCATCTTTCATCTTTAATTTTTACGTTTTATTCATATTATTGTCATTTATTTTATTGTCGTGAACCTCCCAGATCATCGAGAGCTGGGTAGCATACAGGTTTAATGAATTCTTATCATCAACAATATCATTAGGATGACACCAAGGACACAATTTAAGTTTTGTTGTTTGTTGGAGGACACCATGATGTATGGGATGATCCTATAGCTTCTACTTAATGGCTAAATAACTTGGTGTATGCTCGTTTAAAAAGATTACCAGAATCCTGAAGAGCAACTGGTGGGGTGGACAATAATGGACTTCAGGGACAATGAGTCAACCAGATTTTTTCCAGTCCCATGTTCTTCCAATATGTTGGATTTCAACTCCCATCATTCATAGCTAGAATGACTTGTAAGTTGCCTATTGGCTGAATTCCCACATATTGGAGTTTGGGGAAAAGCAGTAAGACATTTTTCTGTCTTCCAGTTGTATGATCTTGCCAGTAATGACGACCTAATAATAGCATAATGTATTTGGTCCCCAAAGGCTGAGTCAGCCACAGAATGATGACCTAGAAAAACTTTTGGCATGATCCAGCAGCAACCTTTCTTCCTTACCTCCCATTTTTTATGCAACCCTCATCGGTATAATTGTCCCATTCTTAAATCACCACCATTTATAGCAATTCTCCCCCTAATACGCAGTCATGAACCCAATTCTGTATATTCATCCTTAGTCCATCTGTATTGACTTTGCAGGCCTCAAGAGTTGCAAAACGAAAGGGTGAGTGGGTGGGAATAAAAGTGTGTTTTTTTGCCAGGCAGTTGAGCCTGGAAATATGACTCAGACTTATAAAGCAAACTTGTCTGAGCAGGGAGGTCATTCTGCAGAGAATTTACTACTTTCTGGAACATGCGAATAAACAGCGCTCCCAAAAAAATTGCAATAACCATCTGTGCAAAATTTGGAAGGGGCTGAGCAAAGGTTCAAACAATTTGGACAACACAGCTTGGAAATCCCTAGCTTCCAAAGATCTGAAAGATCAGTTATCAGGAGGAAAACAAAGCAAAGCATAAGTTATAGTCTTTGGAGAATGGGGATTGAAAAAAACAAAAGTTTTTTTGTGAATGGGCCAGCAGTAAGTAATGAAGTAAGCCAAAAAGGCTTACTAATAGGATGATGATTTTGGTATTTAGTACTTACAGTGAGTCCTCGACTTAACAACTATTCATTGAGCAACCATAGGAAGTTACAACAGCACTGAAAAATGTGACTTACAACCGGTATTTGTGCTAATAACTGTTGCAGCATCCCAACGAGTCACGTGATCAAAATCTGGACACTTGGCAACCAGAATGTATTTATGACAGTTGCATCATCCCAAGGTCACGGGATTGCTCTTTGCCAACTTCCCAGCTGGCTTCCGACAAGCAAAATCAATAGGGAAAGCTGGATTCACATAACAGCTGCATGATTCATTTAACAACTGCAGTGATCCACTTAACAACTGTGGGGAAAAGAGGTGGTAAAACCGGATGGGACTCATTAACCACCACCTTGGCTAACAATAGAATTTCTGGTCCCAATTGTGATTATTAGTCAAGGGTAGAGATGTCAATTCTGCACTATTCCATTTGATAGTACGTGTTTTTAATAGTAATAATAATGATGATGATGATGATAAAGTTGGAAGGGACCTTGGAGGTCATCTAGTCCAACCCCCTGCTCAGGCAGGAAACCCTATACCATTTCGGACAAATGGCTGTCCAGTTTCTTTTTAAAATCTTCCAGTGTTGGCGCATTCACCGCTTCTGGAGGCAGGTTGTTCCACTGGTTAACTGTTCTAACTGTCAGGAAATTTCTCCTTAGTTCTAGGTTGCTTCTCTCCTTGATTAGTTTCCATTCATTGCTTCTTGTCCTGCCCTCAGGCACTTTGGAGAATAGCTTGACTCCCTCTTCTTTGGGGCAGCCCCTGAGGTCTTGGAACACTGCTATCATGTCCCCCCTCCCCCTCATTAAACTTGGGGAAGGTGTACGCCAGGTTGGATGAGATTTTGTTGAAATAGTCCAGATTTGGGACTTTCTGGAGATTTGTGGGAGGGGAAATAGGAAGACGGGTTTTGGGAGATATGTTAGAAAAATGTATTGCCACAGTTTCCAGAAATGTCTCAAAAGTTAGCACAGTTGAAGGGGACTCTCAAGATTGCAACAGCAACCACAAGGACAGAAAAGCAGTTGGAGACCACAAATCCCTCATTAACCCTGTCCATGGCCCAGTTAAGTTACATGCCTCTATCCTGTAATATTTCACTTAACCGTTCCTCTCCAGTAAAAATGAAACTGGAAAAAGAGATACAAGAAAATAGCAATAGCACATAGACTTATATACTGCTTCACGGTGCTTTACCGCCCTCTCTAAGCGGTTTACAGAGTCAGTATATTGCCTCCCAACAATCTGGGTCCTCATTTTACCGACCTCGGAAGGATGGAAGGCTAAGTCAACCTTGAGTTGGTGAGACTTGAACTGCTGGCAGTTGGCAAAATTAGCCTGCCGTACTGCATTCTAACCACTGCGCCACCACGGCTCTTTCTTGACAAGAGTATTGGCCATCAATCATGTAACTTCTTTCATCCTTCCACCTCTCTGATTTCTTCTGATAGATCCCACATTATGGAGTCAGGATCATGTGCGTCAGTGGCTAGACTGGGCTATTAAAGAATATGGCTTAATGGAGATTGATACCAACCTCTTCCAGAACATGGACGGCAAAGAACTGTGCAAGATGAACAAGGAGGATTTCCTCCGGATCACTTCCCTCTACAACACAGAAGTCCTGCTGTCTCATCTCAGTTACCTCAGGGAAAGTAAGTGACCACTTTATTCACCCTTGCTAACCTTATGTCCAACATGTCCAACGGCTGACGTACTTGCCTTGTATGTCTTTCCATTGGCTGTGGAAGAAACTCTGAGAACAGCCTTCCAAGCTTCATTGTAATAAAGAAATCATTGCAAAATAAAAATGAAAATCTAAAAAAAAACAAATCTAATTGCTGGGCATCAAATGCAAACCCAGTTTATGATGCCATCGGTGAAACTCACATTTTCAAGCTTTCTTTTTGTCTACTCATGCAATGTAAGGAGCTAAGAGCCGTTCCTTTGAGTAAGAAAAACAGTTTTCATCTCTCTCTCTCTCTCTCTCTCTCTTAGTAATTGACTGATCTGGTGTCAGGCTGGTTGTTTGTGGTGATGTGAAAACCTCTTTCCATATCCAGTTTTGTGTATCGCAGCCTTCTCCAGCATGGGGCCATCTGGTGCTAAACTGAAAGCCAGCATGATCAGGAATTGTTCTGGAGTCACCAACTACCTGATGGATACCAGATATGGGAAGTGAAGTCATAGGTTGGCAACTGGAGAGCTGTGGAAAGTCAAAGAAAGGAGATTTAAGCAAAAGAGGATGGGTGACACCAAAAGGAAATATCAACAAACAAAGCCAACAAACTGGCTCTGTTTTGAGATGCTACCAGGAAGATTGCAGCACCAAATCAAGCCTAGTTGACAAGATCGTGTGCTGAACATGTAGCATCGCCAAAGTAGCTACCTTTCTTCCACCTTTTTCTAAGTGTGATTGAGAAGTTCTTTGCCCTTTCTTTTGGTGGCCTTATTTTAGTTTCCTTTCTTGTTGGGAAATGACAAAGGACGATAGTGGTGATTTCGGTGTTATCTCTTATGCTCTTTCCATTCTTTCTTCCCTAATTCCTTGACTGTCCATTTTTCCCAATCTGGGAAAGTCTTTATGCTTTGAGATTAAATAAAAGGCAAAAAAGTCGCAGAACCTGGAGAAGTGATTATACAGTAGAAGACAAATTACTTGCACACATCACGTGGTCATGATCAGGTGGTGACCCGCTTAATGACGCCATGACTTACAACTGTAATTCCTGGCTCAATCACAGTCATAAATCACTTGTAATTTATTCTCATGCAAAAATTTGCTCCTTAATTTTTTTTTAAAAAAGTAAATGCTACAGATTCCCATGTAGTTTGGCTTGAAAAGAATAGCTGGATAAAATAAAAGCTTTATCTAAAAATAGAGAAAGTAAGTGCTTTTTCAAAACTTACAGGTTTACACACACGCAGCACACATGCACATAGATCAGGGGTAGGCAACCTTGGCTCTTTGGTGACTCGTGGACTTCAGCTCCCAGAATTCCTGAGCCAGCATGGCTGGCTCAGGAATTCTGGGAGTTGAAGTCCACGAGTCATCAAAGAGCCAAGGTTGCCTACCCCTGACATAGATAGATGTAACTGATTCATCGGCTGTAACTGATACAATTAATCGACTAGCCTTTCTGTACGCAGAGCAGATGTATTTCCCTTGTGCCCAGCCGCAAAGCAAGAGAAAAAGAAATATACCCAGATGGATTAGGGAGGAAGTCTGTTTTGTTTGGTAAAAGAGGAACAAAAACACTGAGAAAGGAGAAATGCAAACAGGTCATTTCAGTTCAACTCAAAAATCAATTGTCAGTCTGCAACTGTTTTCTTCAGCCCGTCTCTCAAACGTATTTTGCTTGAATACTGTATCTCCACCCTGTCCTTATTTCATGGATGGCTGATTTCACACCAGCATCATTTCCCCAGCATCACTTAATTGGTGTTTTGCCTTCTCCCCACCCCAATGCAACAGCTTGCAAACTTGTGAAGAATGCCTTCTCTTGAGACTCCTTTTCCTTTGAAAGAGTCAGGATGGCCATACGTCCCGTTGTCCTCTTTGGCGGTCATTGGGATACTCTGACATATATGAAGCCTTCTCTTCATTAAAGCCCGCTTACAGGCTAAGCAGGCTACCCAAAATGACTTCTTTCCGAGCAGCTCTTCTTACATCTGCCTAATGACGGTCTGGTTTCTGGATTTCTGGATGATTCCCTTGTGGTGCAATGCCTTTGTTGTTTTTCCAGGCCTAACTTCCTATGGTGGTTGAATGCTGAGTTGAATGCAGAAGGTGCTCAAGAGCTTCGTTTCTTATTTGTCTTGTCAGAAGGAATGCTAGGGATACTTCAATCTTGATAGACGAGAATATTTGTAGCTCAGGGTTGAACTGTGGGGTCCTTGGTGCTCTCTGAGCTTGGTGGTTTTCTTGCAGACAT